>NC_041226.1:49623740-49630471 GCF_002837175.3 Physeter macrocephalus | reverse complement strand
TTCAGAACCCTTTTTTTTTTTTAGATTCCATATATATATGTTAGCATACGATATTTGTTTTTCTCTTTCTGTATGTCTTTCTATAGTAATTTACAGTTTGTCTCTCCCTCTAAGAGCAGGGTAATTGGTCATATAGCACACCATTTCTTTAAAAACTGGAATGCACGTGCACACAAAGTTACATGGTAATCAATGGCTACAGGTGATGAGATGGCCGATGATGTTACCGGACATAAGCGGGAAGCTATTTGTAGCCCCTAAATCAGTGCTTATTATGCTTTCCTGTCCTGTTTCTTCCACTCAGCAGCATGCACCAATCTATATTAGAGACTCAAGCACATTTTAAGAAACAAAAAATTCAAATTTTATCTCCTTCCAAAACATGACCCTTGGAAATTACCAGATGTGCCATCTCCTTCGCTCGGTTTATTTTTAGAAAGGCAAGGGCAAGGTAGCATCTTGTTTTGTCCCTTATATTAAAGCACAGTAAATGGAAGAGAAGCCAGTGCTGTTCATCTCCATATTCCCCAACGATTCAGCGTTAAGATATCTGTGAACTGTAACACTGAAATCAAAGCACATTTATCATGTTTTTATTTGAAACCTTAATGCGGAATAAAAGGGGGATGAGATGGTCTCTAATATATTTAGGAAACATTTCAAGAAGTGAATAAAATCTTGCTCCAGGGAAGAATCTATTATAGACAATTTAGGATCCACTGTAGTTGGAGATGAACTTGAAAACATACAAATGATGATATAGCACTAAATTTCAGAGACTTGAATGATCTTGAGAGTAGGTGAAAACCAGTACTATGACATAAATAGTTTAGTCAATGTGTCAAGCTTTTCTATTTCTTTTGCTTTCGTCGCAAACTTGTTTACTCTATGTGAATGCTAACACATACGAGATCCTTGGACACAAAATGGTCACAAATTTTATGATTCAAGCACTCCCGTTCACATTTCTGAGTAAAGAAAACCATTCTGACAGGCTGAAAAGGCAGAGTAAGTAGGAAAATGGATTGGAGCAAAGCTGTAACACTAAAGGCACCTGTAACGCTAAAGCCTCTTCTTAACTTGATAACGTATTCTCTAACACCCTTGTGCACACCTGCCATTACATTCGTATTTCCCTATCTCACTAGGATCATTAGCGGATTCTCTGAGCAATCAGACAAGCAATTACTGTACTGCAGTCTCAACACTAGCTGGTCAACGTGGACTCAACAGCCAATGTACTTAAGTCAAATAGCACCATTGCCAGTAAAGGGCTTCTGTGCTTGCAGAGAGGGAGAATATGTAGAAGAAACTGGGTTCAGAAGCTTAGCAAGTGAGCGCCGTTGTTTATTTCCATTGAAGACTTGGCTCTGGTGAATATTTAGGAAAACAATATTAATGCTGCTGCTTCAAAGGATCCTGAGGGAAATCTGATAAATATCTGATTAAATTTGCCTCCAGTGTAATTACATTAAAGTCAAACTTGTTTAACTTTTTCTACGCTTAGTTATCTTGGGCCAGCCAAAAAGATGTTAATTGGCAACCTAGCTTCTAATGTATTTATACCACTGGTGGTTTATGAAGTTCAAATTTTAGAATGCAAATGAAAAGAGAGTGAAGCTATTTTTTAAAAAAGTTAATTCAACTTTTAGATTTTTAGTTTTAAATGAAGGCTATGAACTCTTCAGTTTACAGTGCTTTTTACTACTGCTCTTTTAAAGAATGTAAATTTTTGGAAGATAGTAGATGTGTGTAGAAGTGTTGTCTGTACCTCTAGACATTAGAAAATAGAGCTAAGGAAAATTTAAAAATATTGGAGAGACCTTACCCGACCCACACTGCCAGTATTAAACAAGGAATTTTCCTTGAGAATTTACCACAGGAAAAGGGTCTTCACACTTTGATTGCCTTCTCCAACTCTTTTATCAGTTATATCTCTTGAGTATGCTCTTAAAGAACTTATCATTTAACACCAAGTACATTACATAAAAAAGAACACAAGGGACTTCCCTGGCAGTCTAGTGGTTAAGACTCCACACTCCCACTCCGGGAGGTGCAAGTTCGATCCCTAGCCCGGGAAGTAAGAT
The DNA here is from genome assembly GCF_002837175.3 of Physeter macrocephalus. Lineage (NCBI taxonomy): Eukaryota > Metazoa > Chordata > Mammalia > Artiodactyla > Physeteridae > Physeter > Physeter macrocephalus. The sequence continues at coordinate 49,628,384 of NC_041226.1, read as the reverse complement.
CCCACATGCTGTGCGGTGCAGCCAAAAAAAAAAAAAAAAGCCAAAACAAAACAAAACATAATAACGTTCCTAAAAATACAGACTTAATGCATTAAGTTACTATACATGCAAAGAACACAATTGCTATCTATACTCCTAAGTTTTGCTGAGCAAACTGATGGTTTTCTCTATGCAAATGAAACAGGGTATTAAAATGGGAATTATCCTTTGTCTTAATTTTGGATGAAGCCCTAAAGTTAAGACAAACGGTGTTCAGTGCCCACACATTTTTAGTAGTGGTGCCAAAACATCTATGCACAATTTGCTAAGGGGTGACACCAAATCTGGTCCAGTATACCATACACTGTCACCACCTCCAGGATATATAGAAGGGGATGTGACCGATGAGAGTGTATTGTTAAAGAGGGTTTCTTTAGAGAGTCTATTTTCAGAGTACTGTGTTATCTCTCTCATATGAACACTGGGAGATAGTGACAGCTGTCTCTAAGTATAGCTGCCTGGAGGATCTGTAGCTGCAGAGCTAAGAGACAGTGCTAGGAATAGCCTACACCTCCCAGAGTGTAGCTTAGAGGAGGCTTATATTTCCTGTGGGCCAGATCTGAATTCAGTAGAAGGGTGGAGGACTGGGTCATTTCAGAGGGGCCTTGCCCATGAGGACTGCTTGAAGGAATGATGTGACCCTTACAGAGATGAACTAAAGGAGTCAAGGACAGTGCAGAGAGTTGTAGGCAGCCAGCACAGGAAACATCCATCTATCGTGGAGCCACAAGTGGAAGATTCCCACTGGGGATTACTGAGGTGTCCTCAGATTGCTCTGCACCAAAGGGCCATTGAGCACCCAAAACTCCTACAGGGCATGAGTAACAGGTTACAACTGTAAATTCCAGATTTTTCTGAACCTTACTTCTCCTCCCTCTTCACCAAGAGACCACACGGTGAGAAGAGCTAGGAGGGGAAATCATGAAGAAGCACACCACAAAACCTTTCCCCACTGTAGTTTTCCCAATCTGAGCTAGGTTTAGATTGGGGGAGGGCAGGAGCTTCAATCTGGATGAGAATAATTGTGTTGTTAGATTGGACTGAACATAGATGAACTAACAAAACCTTAGAGTACCTGGAAAAACTGTGAGACTGGCCTGGGAGTTCATTCATGGTCAGGAAAGAAACAGTCTACAAAGCAGGGTGAAAAAGATAACTCTTTGAATCCAGGTTATACAACCTGTTATACAAATTTTGAGGCATAGCCACGGAGAGCTGAGTTACTTTGGATAACAGGGAGGGAGGAATTTGAAGTTTATGAAGGGAAACTTGAAAGAGGGAGAGAAAAAGTAAGGGAAATCTGCACATTACAGGGGGAAAAGGCCAACAAACACATGAAAGAATGCTCAACATCATTAATCATTAGAGAAATGCAAATCAAAACGACAATGAGATATCATCTCACCTATAAGAAAGGTCCCTACCTGTGGGGACCTCCTCCTCCCTGGAGGAGTAATCTTGTCCTAACTTAACACTGAAGTTCTCAAAGCTATTCAATTCAAAGACACATACAAGGATGTCCCCAGTGTGAAGTTGGGGCTCAGACCCTACTTCAACAATGCTACTTGCTGGAGCATCCACCCTGCATCAGTGCAGTAGTTAGTAAAGTATTTGGGAAACATCCTTCCAGCCTGGAGACCTACAGTCCTGTGATACCTCACTTGCTGTCTGTCATCCATCCATTGTTGATTTCAGATCATAAGAGCATTAAAACACATTCCTCCTCCCAACTGCTTGGTAATCCAATCTAAGCAGAGGGCTTTAAAAGCTCAATAACAATAAACCCCCATTCATTTCACCTCAGTTAACTGGGAATCAACCAGAAGGCTGATAAGGGCTAGGCTGAAATTTACCTTTGCTTTGAAAAGGCTTTCTTCTTACAGAAATCTTACAGATTCATATATCACTCATGAATATAGATGCAAAAATTCTCAACAAAATACTAGCAAATACAGGGAGATCACCTCTGTGCTTTGTGACCATGAGAGGGGTGGGATAGGGAGGGTGGGAGGGAGGGAGACGCAAGAGGGAAGAGATATGGGAACATATGTATATGTATAACTGATTCACTTTGTTGTAAAGGAGAAACTAACACACTATTGTAAAACAGTTATACTCCAATAAAGATGTTAAAAAAAAAAAGAAAGAAAGCAAAACCATTATTGGCAGGGCTGCTAAGAAGGACCTTGATAGAACAGAAATGTCTAATAAGAATTTCTGTATTGTTTTCTGTGAGGCATATGGTATATTTTTTCCTCTATTAGTTACCATTTCTTTTACAGCAAACTTTCTTTTTTTCTAATTTTTAAATTTTTTATACAATTCTAAAGGTTACTTTCCATTTATAGTTATTACAAAACATTGGCTGTATTCTCCGTGTTGTACAATACATCCTTGAGCCCATCTAACACCCAGTAGTTTGTAAACCCAACTCCCCCACCACTATATTGCTCCTTCCTCCTGACTGGTGACCACTAGTTGGTTCTCTACATCTGTGAGTCTTCTTCTTTTTTTTTATATTCATTAGTTTGTTGTATTTTTTAGATGCCACATATAAGTGAAATCACGCAGTATTTGCCTTTCTCTGTCTGACTTATTTCACTTAGCATGATGTGAGGTGTATGATATTAACCTCCCCCTTCTGCTACAAAATCTCCCATAGTTGTTTGTGAATAGGATATTTTAGCAGAACTTGAAGATATGAAGTGTCTTACTACTGGGTCACTGTGGGGACCAGGAGAAGGTAAGCCACCAATATTAAGATGGACTCACCAAAGAACATATCCCAAAGAAGGTGGTATTTAAGTAGATTCCCTAGCAAAGAGGAAGCTTCTCTTGTATGTATATTTCCCAAATTTGTTTATCTCACCAGGTTTCATTTATTCTTATATGTGCAATATTGTCTATCAATGTGCATTTAATTGTAATGATGATTATATGATGATGAGGGTGGTGGTGATGATGGTGGTTGTAGGAATAATGGTGATGATGAGGTTGGTGATGAAGACAACACCTACCATTTTTGAATGTTAATGTGCTAAGCATTTTTCATGAATTATTTCTTTTAATCCTCATATCAGTTAACAGAGAGATTTAATAATTTTTTATGCTATCCAGATTTTTAATGGTAGATACAGAATTCAAACTTGTTTGTTTAAAATATAGTAAAAATTCAAATTGAACTGCATTTCCCCTATAAAGGTTGTTCTTGCAAGTGTAATATGCACCAGGACTATTTCTTTTCTTCTGTGTACTTAGGATTTTGTTTTCTCTTCTTTTTCTAGATTGCTAAAGTGGAAGCTTAGATTGTTGATCGTAAATCTTTGTTTTTTCCCCAAGTATGCATTCAATACTATATGTTTCCTCTAAGTACTATTTTCCATACATCCCACAAACTTTGATAGGTTATATTTTATGACCCAAAATGTGTGTGGTCTATCTTGGTGAATGTTCGATGTGAATTGAGAAGAATGTGTATTCTATTGTGGTTTGCTGTCAATTAGATTCAGTTGACTGATGGTGCTGTTTAGTTCACTATGTCCTTACTGACTTTCTGCCTGCTGGATCTGTCAATTAATAATAGAGGGTGTTAAAATCTTCAACTATAATAGTGGATTTATATATTTCTCCTTGCAAATATATCACTTTTTGTCTCACATATTTTTGATGTTCTATTGTTAGGCACATGTACATTATGGATTGCTATGTCTTCTTAAAGAATTTACCCCTTTATCATTATGTAATGCCCTACTTTATCCCTGATAATTTCATTTTCTCTGAAATCTTCTTTGTCTGTAATGAATCTAGCTACTTCAGCTTTCTGTTGATGAGTGTTAGCCTGGTATATCTTTCTCCATCTCTTTATTTTAATCTATCTGTGGCTTTATGTTGAAAGTGAGTTTCTTGTAGATAACATATAGTAGTTTTGTATCCAATCTGAAAGTCTCTGACTTAACTAGTGTATTTAGACCATTGATATTTAAAGTGATCATTGATATGTTTATATTAATATGTGAAATATTTGTTACTGTTTGCTATTGATTTCCTGTGTTCTTTGTTTCTTTCCTTTTTTACCTTCTACTCTTTTTATGCTTTCTCTGGTTTTAACTGAGCATTTTATATTATTTCAAGTTTTTTCTCCTTTTAATTATTAGTTATACTTTTAAAAATATTTCCCTTGAGTTTGCAATATATATTTACAACTAATCCAAGTCCTCTTTCAAATAACATTATAACACTTCATGGCCAGAGCAAGTGGCTTTTTACAGAGAATTCTCAATTCCTCCTTCCCATACCTTAGAATAATGATGGCATTAATTTCACTTATTCACAAGCAAAAATCACTAACCACATTGTTTCTGTTATTCTTTTGAACAACCTTTTATCTGTTAGATCAATTAAGAGTATGAAAAAGATTCTTTTTTTTTTTTTTTTTTTTTTTTTTTGGTGGTATGCGGGCCTCCCTCTGCCGTGGCCTCTCCCGTTGCGGAGCATAGGCTCCGGACGCGCAGGCTCAGTGGCCATGGCTCACGGGCCCAGCCGCTCCGCGGCATGTGGGATCCTCCCGGACCGGGGCGCAAACCCGGTTCCCCTGCATCGGCAGGC
>NC_041226.1:49608465-49618527 GCF_002837175.3 Physeter macrocephalus | reverse complement strand
TGGGATCCTCCCGGACCGGGGCGCAAACCCGGTTCCCCTGCATCGGCAGGCGGACGCGCAACCACTGCGCCACCAGGGAAGCCCCTGAAAAAGATTCTTTAATGAGCATCCATACTGTTCTCCATAGTGGCTGTATCAATTTACATGCCACCAAGAGTGCAGGAGGATTCCCTTTTCTCCACACCCACCAGCATTTATTGTTTGTAGAGTTTTTGATGATGGCCATTCTGACCAGTGTGAGGTGATACCTCATTGTAGTTTTGATTTGCATTTCTCTAATGATTAGTGATGTTGAGCATCTTTTCATGTGTTTGTTGGCCATCTGTATGTCTTCTTTGGAGAAATGTCTATTTAGGTCTTCCACCCATTTTTTGATTGGGTTGTTTGTTTATTTGATATTGAGCTACATGAGCTCTTTGTATATTTTGGAGATTAATCCTTTGTCAGTTGCTTCATTTGCAAATATTTCCTCTCATTTTGAGGGTTGTCTTTTCATCTTATTTATGGTTTTCTTTGCTGTGCAAAAGATTTTAAGTTTATTTAGGTCCCATTTCTTTATTTTCGTTTTTATTTTCATTACTCTAGGAGGTGGGTCAAAAAAGATCTTGCCATGATTTATGTCAAAGAGTGTTTTTCCTGTGATTTCCTCTAAGAGTTTTATAGTGTCTGGTCTTATATTTAGGTTTTTAATCCATTTTGAGTTTATTTTTGTGTTAGGTAGTGTTCTAATTTCATTCTTTTACATGTAGCTGTCTAGTTTTCCCAGTACCACTTATTGAAGAGACTGTCTTTTCGCCACTGTTTATTCTTGCCTCCTTTGTCATAGATTAGGGGACCATAGGTGCGTGGGTTTATCTCTGGGCTTTCTATCCTGTACTATTGATCTATATTTCTGTTTTTGTGCCAGTACCATACTGTCTTGATTACTGTAGCTTTGTAGTATAGTCTGAAGTCCGGGAGCCTGATTCCCCCAACCCCGTTTTTCTTTCAGTCCCACTACTGGGTGTATACCCTGAGAAAACCATAATTCAAAAAGACACGTGTACCCCAATGTTCATTGCACCACTATTTACAATAGCCAGGACATGGAAACAATTTAAATGTCCATCGACAGATGAATGGATAAAGAAGATGTGGCACATATATACAATGGAATATTACTCAGCCATAAGAAGGAATGAAACTGCGTTATTTGTAGAGATTTGCATGGACCTAGAGTCTGTCATAGAGAGTGAAGTAAATCATAAAGAGAAAAACAAATATCATATATTAATGCATATATGTGGAATCTAGAAAAATGGTACAGATGAACCTATTTGCAGAGCAGAAGTACAGACACAGACATAGAGAATGGACATCTGGACATGGAGACAAGGGGAGGGTGGGACGAATTGGGAGATTAGGATTGACATATATACACTACCATGTGTAAAATAGATAGCTAGTAGGAACCTGCTATACAGCACAGGGAGCTCAACTTGGTGCTCTGTGATGACCTAGATGTGTGGGGTGGTGGTAGTGGCAGGGAGGTCCAAGAGGGAGGGGATATATGTATACATATAGCTGATTCACTTCATTGTACAGCAGAAACTAACACAACATTGTAAAGCAACTATACTCCAATAAAAAAAAAATTAAAAAAGGAAAGATTTTGTTTTATTTTTATTTGTGTCTCTTATAATGTGCTTCCTTTCTTTAAGTAGGTAGGTTCAAATTACAGTATTGTTTGCCTGCTTTCTGTATAATTTATTTTAACATTTTTGCCAGATAGGTGACAAATTCCCTCACTTTTTGTTTGTCTAAGAAAGTCTTTATTTCTCTTTCACTTTTGAAGGAAAATTTTGCTGGATACAGAATTCTAAGTTGGTGGATTTTTTTTTCCTCGCAACACTTTAAATATTTTACTCTACTCTTCTTGTTTGCATGATTTCTGAAGAGAAGTCCAATGTAATTCTTATCCTTATTCCTCTGTATGTAAGGTGACTTTTTCTTCTGGTTTCTTTCAAGGTTTTCTCTTTGTGATTTATTAACAGTTTGAATATGATGTAACTAGGTGTAGATTTTCTGGTATTTAGCTTGCTTAGTGTTCTCTAAGCTTCCTAGATCTTAGTTTCCTGGCTCTGTCATTAATTTTGGAAAATTCTCAGCCATTACTACTTCAGATATTTTCTTGTTTCTTCCTTTCTTCTCCTTTTGGTATTCTCATTATGTATATGTTGCCCATTTTTTAATTGTTCCACAGTTCTTGGATATTCTATTCCATCTTTTTAATTCTTTTTTCTGTTTGTATTTCAGTTTGGGAAGTTCCTATTGACATAACTTCAAGCTCACTGATGCTTTTCTCAGCCATGTCCAGTCTACTGATGAGTCCATCAAAGGCATTCTTCATTTCTGTTACAGTGGTTTTTTTTTCCTACCATTTCCTTTTGACTCTTTCACAGAGTTTCCATCTCTCTCTTAAATCACCCATCTGTTCTTGCATATTGTCCATTTCTTTCATTAGATCCCTGTCAAGAGTTTAGCTAAGCTAGTCCATGGTATTTCTGCCTTGGTTCATTTTGTTTGCCTAAGTGGCCTACATGGACCTTAAACTGACAACAGCTCCCTCATGTAAGCACATGCTCTAGATAACAGTCTATGGAGTCTAGCAAATGTAAGTTCCTGAGAAGGCTTCCCACAACATATTGTGATCAATAGTCCCCCCCTGCATCTCTGGGCCTAGCCCTTATGCACAGCTTAGAAAAGACCCCCATGGAGCTCACCAAAACTCTGCTTTTTTGGTTTGAATTCAGTCCAGCCTTAGCCAAGAACCCCAAAGCACCCCATCCACAGACTCTTCTTGAGACATGCACCCCAGGTTCTGCTTCTCTGTCTGCCTGCACCTTTCCTTGACCTCCCTGTGTGGCCCCCCAAAGGCATGCTATGTACTTCCTCCAGGACCTGTGAGTAATAAACTTCTCTATTTCATTTTCTCTTGTGATCTTTTGCAGAACTGTGACTCACCATTGGCACCCTTGGCTCCACTTAACAAATGTTAATTTAAAAAAGTCATAACAAGCCCTTAGTATGTTATTCATAGTTATTTTAAATTCCTGTTCTAATAGTTCCAAAAGCTTTACCATATATGGCTCAGGTTCTGATGCTGTGTTTGTCTCTTCATGCTGTGTTTTTTGCCTTTTAGCATACCTTATAGATTGTTGTTGAAACCAGACATGATGTATCAAGTAAAAAGAATAGAGGGAGATAGGCCTTTTTTATGAGATTTTATGTTTTTCTAGCTAGAGGTTAGATTATATTTCCTGTTCGCTGTAGTTGTGGTGTCAGAGACTAAAATTTCCTTTACTGTGCCCTTTTGTCTCCACTGTTGTCTGAGTTTTCCTAGATATTTCTTAAATAGGGTTTGACGTTTGCAGGTTTTTTTAGCTGCAAAGCCCTGTTATTATACAGGAGGCCTGTTGATGTGTAGGTGAGGTGTAGGGGCAGAGACGTGTTTTCTAGTGCTATGATTAGGTCTCAGTCTTTTAGTGAGACTGAATTGGATATTTCCCTTCCCCCATGTCAAAAGCTAGAGCGGGTTGGAGTTGGGTATTTCTCCTTCTCTAGGTTGATTAGGTTCAGGTAAAATAGTTTCCCTTAAGGGAAAGGAAGGCCTCATTAAGGAAAACAGAGAGCTCTGGGCATATTTCAAAATTGTTGTTTTCCTCGTCCCCTTGCTAGAAGCAAAAGGGGATTTTTCTCATATCTTCACAGTGAGAATCTGATAGCGATCCTAGAGGTTAAAACTTTCAAAAGTATGGGGCCCCTCCTAAGACTAGCTTAGAGTTAAAAACTCCCAAGGGGCCCAGTCTTAGGAGGGAGGATTTTCTTTTACCTGCAACTCAAGCCAAATTGGTGGGTTGCGATGCAACTGGTGGGGTTCAAGAGAACTTCTTAGAGAGTTTGAATTGGTGTATCCTAGCATTTATCCTGACACCAGGACCTGATACCTGACTGTTGGAGGACAGAGGAAATGAAAAGTGCCCACCGAACTGAGAAGGTATCTTGAGACCAAAAGACGAGTCAGGCAACTCCATATAATCAACAAATCAGTTTATTATAGGGTAACTTACTCACAGGGTGGGATCAGTTGAACAACAAAACAGAAGCATTCACGTCTACATGCCACACCACCAAAGGGCCATTGGAACAATTCTGTAGTTAATTCTCGGGTATGCGGCTACATGCTTGGAAACAGGAAATGCATGCCTAAGTCAAGATTTATGCATTGTAATTAGGCTCCTGGGCATTAGGAATACGTCAGCGAAGGTCTTCATCATTGTTTGGGGACTAACAGAGCAGAGGCCACCTGGTCCTAATGACTATTAAACAGTATCTGTTAAATACAAAGCCCTGGATGACAGAGAAGTGATTTACCACACAGTACAGTCCTGGGTAAGGTCAGTGGAAGGACAGGAGGAACTGGACAGGCCCAAGATGGTGTAGTTATGCTAACAGCCATACACTGACTTACACCCGAAGGGTCTAACAGCAAGAGCTGCTCTAATGACAAAATTTGGTGCAACAAAACAAATGCGAGTTTTCCGTGCAGCAACTGAAGATTCAGTGGAAGGAACCCAGAGACTAGTCATGCAGAAACACTAGAAGGGGTAGGTGTGAAAAATTAAGAAACTTTACCATGTCCCCTGATCCCAAGTTCAGCTGAGATAGGAGAGATTTAACAGGAAGATTGTTTGAAGTCTCTTGATCATTAGACTGGATTATTTATTACCTGAAACTGACAATAGAAGCTATGAGAGATGGCAGAGATTTCACCTAAGGGGTTGAGGAGTGGTATAAGTTGAGAGAGTAGATTTAAAAGAGCTTTGTTGAGAAAGAATGGAATTACTTTCTGCTCCTATAGACTCCAGTTAATTCAAGCCAGTTACACTTAAAATAAGGCCATAGAAAGCAAACATGAAGACTTGAATTAAAGTTGATTGTGTTACAGAAGGATCTGGTATACAGGAGCCTTAAGAGTGCTAGATCGTTTACATCTAAGGTGTGAAGTAGAACCATAGTAGTACTTCTAGATCTACTGTGTATCACTGGGGCCAGTTTTGGGCAGAGGAAATAAGTGCTCCCTTTATGGGATGAGACTGCCAAGCCCTCTTTAAACAGCTGGCTGTTTTTTCATTATTCAACATATCTTCCCTTGACACTTCTCTCTCTGACAATTATCGCTGCAGATATAGTATTTTATCTGGGAGAAATTATCGATATAGTTTTTGAGAAAGAGTATCCAGAGGTGTGAAGGATTTTTCTGTCTCTTTATCCACCTTCCAATCTGCACCTGAAATTACGTTGGAGATAAATTGACTGATTTCAGCCATTGACGGATCACAGAGAACTACATAAGCCATTTCCATGATTGATCTTGTTGACTTAGTATTAGTACTGACTATCTCAAATCCTCTTTGGGGTGACATAGAGACAATTAATTGGCTATATAGCTATATATAGCTTACAATGAAAACTTAGAATTTCACAGCTGGAAAGAATAGTTAAGTTCATCTATCTCCCATCTAATAGAGAAATCAAAGCTATTTCATGTGACTGACGTGGATATTTTGTAAGCAGAGTAGAACAAGAGGAAGCTGGCATCAGGACTCTCTTTTTTACAACTTCCGAGCCTTGCTTCTTTCTTGGTAGACTTTTTCTTGGACAGTAATTCCCCACACAATGTAAAATAAGACCATGGGTAACTCTAGGCTTGTAATATCCTGCAGTTAGCCATCCAAGAGAAGAGTGTCACTTTCAGAATGATTCCAAAATAAGTCCTAGGGAGAACGTTTGCTTGTCATGGAGTTCATGCCTGGAGCCAGGAGTGGTGTCAGCCCCACACAAACTGTGAGGACTAAAGATGAGAAAGGTGTGCTGATCAAAAAAGATTCTTATTAGATAAAGACATGTTCACTCCACCAAAAAATTTTTTTATATCTTCTATTTAAAAAAATATTCTTTATCCCCTGTTTACTCTCTTTCCTCCATTGAATTTCTTCAATGTCTCCCAGAGCCAAGGGGATATGACGGTACCTCCACTGAATAATATCTCCTGCATCTTGGCTTCCAAAAAAATTCCAAAGAATTTCTCAAAAGCTGGAGAAATTCATAGAACTTCAGCGAATGACAGGACCTTGTATTACACTTGACTTTAATACTCCTGTCATTGTAGGTTTAGAGATCATTGCAGTGTGGTTTAGTACCAGGTTCATCACTGACAGATCTTGGGACCTTGATAGCATCTTTCTGGGCTTTAGCAGACTGAGTGAAATCAGAGACTCAGAAACTACTTCAAGAACTTTGGCTCACAATTTTTAGACATACACTGAGTTACAAGCAAACACATGGGAAATCTCTAGGTCATTGAAAATTAAGGCATTATAGACATGAGAAATGATTTTACCTCTCAGATTAAAGTGAGATTGATTGGACCTTCTGTAGAACCTACATTTTTAAAAGATCTAAATGATAGTCATACGTATCATGTGGTGAGGGGTAGACCAATATCAAATATTCTATTCCATTATTCCCATAAGTATACTCATATTGTTAGACAATGTTTCTGGAACTCAAACAACATGGTCCCCAGAATTTAAGCTAGATTGTGGTTGGTAACTTATTATATCAGAAGGCTTTATATACACTTACCACAAGTTTCAAGGAAACTTTTAGTCCTTATTTCTAAAGGAAATTAAAAATGTTTCTGGGGAGGAAAGCAGCATCTATTTGTACTTGATGGTAATTATCTAGATTTTCTTGCCTAGACCATGACCCCTTTGCTGTAGAGACACACTTGGTGTCATTTCCCTTAGGGAAAGTGTTATGAGTAAAGGTCTGCGAGGTCCAGATGAGTTATATGTTTGTAGGCAAGCAGGAGAGAAGAAACTTGAATTCAGGTGTCTTATCAAGGTGGTTCTACCCGTTCGCTGGACATTTGAACCACCTGACTGCTTTTTAAATTACTGACTTCCTCTTCCTTCATTTCCAGCCCAGACCAACTAAATCAGAATTTGGGGACAAGCTTCCTAGGGATTCTAATGATCTGCCAGGGTGGAAAACCAGGTTTAAGAAATGTACAAAAGCCAGATCTAAAATATGTGTTAAGCTAATTACAATTGAAATTATCAAATACAGAAGAAAAGATTTGGGCAATCTTTCTGCTACCATGTATTAAGCATGTAATATATGCATATGTACTATGCTAGATACTTTCTAAAACATATCTGAGAGGTAGAAATAATTATCCTCCTTTTGACAACTAAAGACACTAGGGAACAGCTTAGGTAGGTTGAACAAGATCACATAGCTAGTAGGTGGCAGAGCCAGGATATCTGGTTGATGCTAATGAACCCGTTGAAGGTAGGGACTGTCTTACTCCTTTTTCATCTCCTCCACTTTCTACCGCACCCATCTCCAGCCTCTAGCAAAGCATCTGCTCTAGAATAGGGCTTTTATAGAAGTTCACTTGATTGAATAAAATGGACCGTGAATGTCCTACATGCATGAAACAGTATATGTATGAAGCAATACTTTTTTCTCCTATAATGTACTTCAGTTACCTCTTCACAGTAATCAGCCAAGGCAGCCTATAGTGAGATTGAGTTCTGGTACCTTCCATGTAGCTTAGCGCTTGACATACTATCATACCTGGGATCAGGAAAAAGGCCAGTCAGCTCCAGGTTAGTGAAGGTCTTGAACACTGGCAGAGACAAGAGTACAGCCAGGAACAGTTATCCAAGGAACTGGCGTGTGGAGATGTAGGTTCAGATAGTAGATCCAGGTCTGGAGCTCAGTTCAAGTGTACGTCATGAGTTAGATGAAGGTCAATGTGAGATAAAGATCTCACTAAGTAGGTGAGAAGCAATTTTTTTTTAAAGTATAAATCTTAAGGAATCGGAATTCGGATACCATAGTAATCAGTGTCAGAGGCCAAAGAATTCAGAATTTGTAGCCAATTGGTGGAATCATGAAAACAGTGCAGTGACCCAACAATTGGGGTGCAAGGGTGTTGGACACTGGGAAATCAAGTTAACTCAAATCCTACAGATATTTGTCAAGTAACTATTATATGCAAGCCACTGCAAATTGTAATGAAAATGTAAAGATAAATAAGACACAGACTTTATCCTGAAGGGTTAAGAGAAAGGACTAGAGGGACATAAAGAGAAAGGTGTTAATGGGAGTACATATGAGGGAGATAACACCGAAGATTTAGGGGTGTTAAAAGGAGTTATTACAAAATGTTTCATAGAAGAGGTGAAATTATAAATGTGTCTTGAAGAATGGGTAAGATTTGATAGGCACACTTAGAGGTTAAATGAGAATTTTTTAAAGGTGGATGGACATCTCAGGCCCTGTTCTACTAAATTTCAAAAACAGGACCTAGATTTTGGAAAACTGATATTGCAAAGTTAGCAGCATGACTGATTTACCTGGGCCATAAGACTATTTTAAATACATATAGAGAATGTATGGGAGGCAAAGGCAAATGGCCAAATTCTTTCTTTGAAGGGGAATGTGCTTTATCCCTGAATCACTGACATATGCTCCAAAACACAGCCCACACCAGGGGCTCAAGAAAGTTTGACAAATTAATTTTTGTCAGAGATTGGAGAACATGTGAGGACATTCATAATTCAACGTTAACTCAAAATCTTTTGGTTATTTAGCCACTGAAAACACTACCAACAAAGCATTTTGGGGAGGGCATTGTATATTTTAGAGAACAAACCCTTCAACATGATGCAAGGAATTCATTCCTTTTCCTGCTTTGTTAGCTTTTGAATGAATTTAGTGTCTAGGGTAACAACTCAGGGAATTGCTTAAGCTTAAGAATTTGGAACTAACATGAGATATTTTTTTACATCTGCCTATGACTTTCAGCCAAAAGTCAATTTGTTAGCATTGTAACAACAAAATATTTTCAAACTTACTATGGTGAAATCCTGATTTACAGTATAAAAACACTAAATGTTATTTTAATGATTATGAGTTATTTCTTCCAGCGGTATTTTCTTTTAAAAACATTGTTTTTGCATGTCCAAGATGGATTATCATCATTGTGGGTTCTCAGTCATTATATTAGCTGTGTGTCAGGAGGCTCTTACCCTTGTAATATAAATATGGACATTTTTTTCCACCATTTTTCTCTCACATATCTAGATGACTTTTTATATTTCATCATGTCACAGCACTTTCAAAATTGGTAGCAAGCGTTTCATACGTTACCGTTGAAAAAACAGCAGGAATCTCAGTTTGGTGCCAAATTGCAGCCATTCACTCATTCGCCATTTGGCAAAGGATTTCATCTATTACCATCATACCCTAGCGACTATACTGATTCCCTTTCAATTTCCTAATTCTAAACACCTAGGAAACCTGGGTTACCATAGAAATTACTTTTCCACTTATGTATAATTTAACTCAGCTAGGTTATTTTTTCTAAGCAATTCCAAATTTGATCATTGTTAAACTACAATCATGATCTTTCCTATAATGAATTCACACCTCTAGGATTCTACTCTCTGGGTAAAGTTACAGCTTTTATGACCAGATTTGTACAGTAGTACATTTGAAAAGGTCAGCCACAGAGGGGCTTTTCAGTCTTTGATGTGCATTCTAATCACCTGGGGACCTTGTTCAAATGCAGATTCTGATTTAGTAGATGGAGGGTGGAGCCCAGGATTCTGCATTTCTGACAAGCTTCCAGATAACACTGATGCTCCTGTCCCTCAGATCACACATTGAGGAGCAAGGGGTCTTTAGAAATTTTTTTGTTTTTTAGAAGATATTGGGGGTAGGAGTTTATTAATTAATTTATTTATTTTTGCTGTGTTGGGTCTTCGTTTCTGTGCGAGGGCTTTCTCTGGTTGTGGCTAGCGGGGGCCACTCTTCATCGCGGTGTGCGGGCCTCTCACTATCGCAGCCTCTCTTGTTGCGGAGCACAGGCTCCGGATGCGCAGGCTCAGTAGTTGTGGCTCACGGGCCCCAGCTGCTCCGCGGCATGTGGGATCCTCCCAGACC
>NC_041226.1:49561365-49607350 GCF_002837175.3 Physeter macrocephalus | reverse complement strand
CCAGAGCCTGTGCTCCACAACGGGAGAGGCCCGCGTACCACAAAAAAAAAAAAAAAAAAAAAAAGAACTCACCACTCCTACTGATATATTTACATCTTTTTCTCTCCATCAAGACCTTGTGCTTCCTACAATCAGATGCATATTATATTCATGTTTATTACAAAAACAACTAGCACAGGATTCAGCAAATAATGTTCTTTAAAAAAAACCTTTAATGCATAAATGAATATAATACTGTTTTCTCCTGGCAGATTTTGTGTACAAGAGTTAGGAATTAATTTGTCATTTTCACTGAAGGTTTGTCAACAATATGTAGATCCCCTTAAAATGTGTTTAAGTTCTGTAGATTTTAGGTGCCTAGTGCCTTGAACCACATGGCATTTTTTTAAGATTATGAAATATATTCATACATTAGAAGAGAGTATAAAACCTACATGTGTATTTTAAAGAATAATAACTAAGCCAACATCAAAGTAGCCAAAACGCTCATTAAGAAATAAACATTACCAGTAACTTACAAGTCCCTGATCCAGTTGTCTTTGACGGTATATCCTCTCCTCCCATACCTAAGAATAACTACTATCCTCACTGATGTGAGAATAATTTTGTTGCTTTTTATGATTTAAGCATCTTATGTATGTGCCCCTAACAATGTATTATTTGGTTTTGCTTGCTTTTGAAACTAATATAAATGGAAATATACCATATGAATATTTTAAGTTACATATCTTTCATGAACTGTTATGTTTGTGAAATTCATCTCTGGTGATGTTTGCAGCTGTAGTAAATTCATTTTCATTGCTGTATTATGTCATTGAAAGATGATATCCCACTTTATATATTCAATCCACTCTATTAAGATCTATGCTGCTGTGAATACATATGTATTCTGTATGCATAAATAAGAATTATCTAATTTATTGAAACCTAGTAATAGAATTGGTGGGTCACAGGGCATGTGTATTTCATATTCAGTAAAACCAATCTGTTATTAGAAGTTTTGCAATTTATGATTCATTGAACAATGTATGAAAGTCTCTATTGATTCAAGTCCTCTCTGATGTTTGATAATATATAGACGTAAAATTTTTACTTGTTTAGCGGGTGTGATATGGTATTTCGTTCTAATTTTTATTTGCATTTCCTTGATTATTACTGAATCTGAGTATATTTTCTCTTGGTTATTGTTTATTCAACTTTCCTCTTCTTTGAAGTACCTATTCAAACATTTTGCCCAATAATCTATTGAACTATTTAAAATTTTCTTCCAGATGTTAGTCATTTCTAAACTATGGTGTGTAAATATATTCTCAAATTTTGTGATTTGACTTTTCACTTCCTATAGAGTGTCTTGATGAGCGAGAAATCTCATTTTTTATATAATCACATTTATTAGTCTACATTTTGCTTTTCACAATTAGTATTTTAGTCTATCCAGACTTGATTTTTTGGTTTGGTAAGAGTTAAAAATATAATTTTCTTTTTTCCCCCAATGTATTAGTATCATCTACTGCAGTGTCCATTGCATTTCCCCTACTTGATTTGCAATAGCATGTCTGTCAAGAAACAAGTGTGCGTATATATGGAAGTCTGTTTCTGGGCTCTCTGTTTCAGTTTTTCACTGGTCTTCTTGTCTCATAGGATAACTTAACTAGAGAAGAGAGAAGTAGCACATG
This sequence comes from Physeter macrocephalus, assembly GCF_002837175.3. Lineage (NCBI taxonomy): Eukaryota > Metazoa > Chordata > Mammalia > Artiodactyla > Physeteridae > Physeter > Physeter macrocephalus. The sequence continues at coordinate 49,605,674 of NC_041226.1, read as the reverse complement.
AAAAAGAGGAAAGAGCCACACATATTTTAGAATTAATTTATGGTTGATTGTAATATACGTATTAGGACTATTTATTTTTTAACACCAAAAGCACCACTTCATAGACTAATTGGGCAGACCTATAAGACAGATTAAACAAGACCACCTATATGATTTGGAGAACCCAGTGAAAAATGGAAATATAAGGGTCCTGGTTAAAAAGTATTAAGAATTCCAAGTAGGTGGTATCAGAGCATTAAACCAAGCATGGGCGCCTTCTGAGTATGAGGCCTGTGAGACTGCACAGATCATGTATCCTTGATGTCAACCTTGCAGGTAAAATATGATGAGCTAGTTTCCTTTTTCTGTGAGAACTAGAACATGATGCAAGAGTAAGCCCCAGATTCTTACAGAAAATCGTTTTCAATCAGGAAAAATAGATTATCCAAGAGAAACTAAACACCTAGCATGGAATCAGATAGAATTTTTACACTAAATTACATTTAATACTAGTCAATATACCTGTAATGTCAAGGGCTCTTACAACTAACAAGGGGAAGAATTAATCTTTAATTGGTCTGCTTTTATTCCTCATTCTCTAACTACAAGTTTGAACCTCTGACTTTTACATATTCTTGTGCTTTTGCTTGACTGCCACACCATATTACACGTAACAGTCTTAGATTCAGTGCCGTAACACACCAAACTGAATATACCCTTTACCTAGTTTCCTGCTGTGTTTACTTTATGATGTCTTAAATAAATGTTGAAAGGAATTTATAGCCCCCCAGTACTTGTTCATGTGCCAAGAATACTTATCTGAAACATTATTTGAATTGGTGCCTGTGGATATATCCTCTTATAACCTCTTACTAGATGTTTTTGTATTTGCTAAAAGAAATAAACTATTTGTATTATTAAAAGTTGGCTCAATTTTGTATAGAGTGTATTAAATAATGCCTCTATTATTCAGTATTATCATGGACTCTTGTATTGCATGTAATTAAATTTTAAAGAATACCAAAAATTGTAATTTAACCTTTAAAACGACATTTTACCATTCTTTTTCTACATTAAAAAAAATCTTTCTGATCTTTATAATTCACTACCTTGCCTTTCTAAACAGAGTATTTCAAACATTATTGGCCCTTTTCTCTATCGTTTGTTTATATTTATAAGCTTCATTTTGAACATAAATTATTGAGCTAGGTTGTAACAGCTCAGTCATCTGTGTATATAGTTGTTGAACCTAATTTCATTGATTCTTCTGCCCACTGATTCTTGGTTAGATTGTCAACTGCTGCTTGAGCATATTGGTGTGCCTTCGGATTGTAATCTATTCTAATTTGCTTTTCCTAATATGATTAAGAAAGTGCTTATTAGTTTATTAGAATTCTGTGTCAAATAATTCAGAGGCTTCAAAGAAGCAACCAACCTAGACAGAAGTGCATGAATTTTAGTAATTGGTCTTTCGACTGATTTTAGATCACTAACCAACCTTCCATTCTTAATGTTTTGATTCACTGCTCTGCTCTCACGGTGTCTAAGAAAGAACTCTATTGATGCATGTGGTATTGTAATGAGTAGCTAATTCTCAGTATTTGACGTATTCTTAGTTAGCAGACTTCTTATTCCTTTAGTATTTATTGTATTTCCTTCCTGCTGCCTGCATTTTTGTAGCTCCTATGCGCAAATGGGTGCCAAATAACTCAAGTAAATTTGTTCATGTTTATGTATAATTACAAGGAAATAGCAGTTATTGTATACCTACCCATGAATAAGCTGATTATTTATCCACTTGCAAACATATAAAAACAAGAAAAATTATTACTATCTTATAGATCATAAAACCAAACCTCAGAGAAGTTATAAAACTTACCCATGTTTATACATCCATCAAAAACTAACAAAGCACATGCCAGTTGGAGAGGTTCAACAAATATTTCTTAAATAAGTGAATGTTGTTCAATGCATTCAATGTCTAGCTTCAAAACACAAGGTATTATCACAACATAAGGGGATGAGCAGGGATGGTGACTTTAGTTGAAAGCAGTTTTGGGATTATCCTTGGTTTTCACTTAATTATGACGACCTTTCTTTGGCAGAGACAGTATCAAAAATGAATTTTCTATGTAGTGAAAATTAAAAGAGGTTCAAAATGAGTCTCAGAGTCGTAATCCACAACATTCCACAACCATAAGAAAACAAGATAATCCAAGATATTAACCTGTAATTCTGGTTAATATTTACAAATAATCTGTTATAGGCAGTTTTTATAACTGCAGAGCCTGTTAAATCCATAAATGTTAGTTTTCCCATGCTAAAGACTACTGAATAGGATTGAATGGTTCCTATTAGGATTAACTGATACTTAGAAAGCTTTATTTTATAAAAATGTTTCAAAATAAAGAAATTACAACTTCTTTCCTTATTGTTGGTGACTTTTTTCCTTACAGTTTTATTGAGATATAACTGACACACAACACTGATTAAGTTTAAGGAGTAAAGCATAATGATTTGACTTATATATATCATCAGATTATCACCACAATAAGTTTAGTGAACATGCCTCATCTCACATAGATACAAAATTAAAGAAATAGAAAAAAAGGTTTTTTCTTGTGATGAGAACTCTTAGGATTTACTCTCTTAACAACTTTCATTTATAACATGCTGCAGACTTAATTATATTAATCATATTGTAACTATTTATCTTATAACTAGAAGTTTGTATCTTTTGACTGCCTTCATCTAATTCCCCCTGCCCTACATACCTGCCTCCGGTAACCAAAAATATGATCTTTTTTTCTATGTGTTTGTTTGTTTGTGTGTTTTTGAAGTATAATTGACCTAAAATAACATGTTATTTCCCGGTATAAAACATAGTTATACAATATTCGTACATGTTTCAAAATGATCATGAGGATAAATCTAAGTTACCATGTGTCACCATACAAATATATAATTATTGACTATATTCCCCCATGCTGTACATTTCATAACCATGACATTTATTTTGCAACTGGAAGTTTGCACCTCATAATCTCTGTCACCTATTTCTCACTTTCCAAATCCTCCTCCCCTCTGGCAACAACCTGATTCTTCTCTGTATCTATGACTCTGTTTCGGTGTTGTTTTGCTTCATTTCATTCATTGTTTTGTTTTTTTTCTTTGAATTTTATTTTATTTATTTCTTTTCATACAGCAGGTTCTTATTAGTCATCTGTTTTATACTTATTAGTGTATACATGTCAATCCCAATCTCCCAATTCATCCCACCACCACCCCCACCACTTTACCCCCTTGGTGTCCATACATTTAATCTCTACATCTTTGTCTCTATTTCTGTCTTGCAAACGGGTTCATCTGTACCATTTTTCTAGATTCCACATATATGCATTAATATACGATATTTGTTTTTCTCTTTCTGACTTATTTCACTTAGGATAATACACTCTAGGTCCATCCATGTTGTCACAAATGGCAAGATTTCATTCTTTTTATGGCTGAGTAACATTCCATTGTATATACATACACATCTTCTGGCTTCCATATCTTGGCTATTGTAAATAATGCTGCAGTGAGCATAGGGGTGCCTACATCTTTTCTAATTATTGTTTTTGTTTTCTTCAGATACATACCCAGGAGTGGAATTGTTGGATCATACAGTAGTTTTATTTTTAATTTTTTTGAGGAAACTCCATACTTTTTTCCATAGTGGTTGTACCAAATTACATTCCCACAAATAGTGCATGAGGGTTCCCTTTTCTCCACACCCTCACCAACATTTATTATTTGTTGCCTTTTTGATGATGGCCATTCTGACAGATAGCTCATTGTGGTTTTGATTTGCATTTCCCTGATGATTAGTGATGTTGAGCATTTTTTCATGTGCCTGTTAGCTATCTGTAGGGCTTCTTTGGAAAAATGTCTATTCAGATCTTCAGGTCATTTCTTAAATAGGTTGTTTGGTGTTTTTTGTTTGTTTTGTTTTGTTTTTGATGTTGAGTTGTATGAGTTCTTTGTATATTTTGTATATCTTTGGATATTAACCCCTTGTTGGACATATCATTTGCAGATATCTTCTCGCATTCAGCAGGCAGCCTTTTCATTTTGTTGATAGTTTCCATCACTGTGCAGAAGCTTTTTGCTTTGATGTAGTCCCATTTGCTTATTTTTGCTTTGGTTTCCATTGCCTGAGGAGACATATCCAAAAAATAAAAAAATTACTAGGACTGATGTGAAAGAGTGCACTGCCTTTGTTTTCATCTAGGAGTTTTATGGTTTCAGTTCTTATATTTAGGTTTTTAATCCATTTTGAGTTTATTTTTGTTATTTTTGTATATGGTATGAGAACATAGTCCAGTTTGATTTTCTTGCATGTAACTGTCCAGTTTTCTCAACACCATTAATTGAACAGGATGTCTTTTCCCTGTTGTATACTCTTGCCTCCTTTCTCATAGGTTAATTGCCCATATAAGAGTGGGTTGATTTCTGAGCTCTCAATTCTGTTGCATTGGTCTATGTGTCTGTTTTTGTGCCAGTACCATACTGTTTTTTTGTTTTGTTTTGTTTTGTTTTTTTATTTTTTATTTTTTATTTTTGTGGTATGCGGGCCTCACACTGTTGTGGCCTCTCCCGTTGCGGAGCACAGGCTCCGGACGCGCAGGCTCAGCGGCCATGGCCCACGGGCCCAGCCGCTCCACGGCATGTGGGATCCTCCCAAACCGGGGCGCGAACTCGGTTCCCCTGCATCGGCAGGCGGACGCGCAACCACTGCGCCACCAGGGAAGCCCTACCATACTGTTTTGATTAGTGTAGCTTTGTAGAATAGTATGAAATCAGGAAGCATGTTGCCTCCAGGTTTGTTCTTTTTTCTTAAGATTGTTTTGGCTACTCAGGGTCTTTGTGTTTACATACAAATTTTAGAATTATTTGTTCCAGTACTGTGAAAAATGCGATTGGTATTTTGATAGGAATTGTATTGAATCTGTAGATTGCCTTGGGTGGTATGGTGATATAAATAATACTAATTCTTCTAATCCATGAGCACATATTCCATTTGTGCCGTCTTTATTTTCTCTCATCGATTCTTTACACTTTTCAGAGTACAGGGCTTTTATCCTTTACTCCTCAGTTAGATTTATTCCTAGGTATTTTTTGATGCAATTATAATGGAATTGTTTTATTCACTTCTCTTTCTGACAGTTCATTGTTACTGTGTAGAAACAGATTTTTTGTATATTACTTTTGTATCCTGCAACATTACCAAGTTCATTGATGAGTTCTAGGAAGTTTATGGTGTTATCTTTAGGATTTTCTATGTTTAGTATCATGTTATCTGCAAACAGTAAGAGTTTTACTTCTTTCTTTCCAATTTGGATCCCTTTTATTTCTTTTTCTTTTCTGATTGCTGTGGCTAGGACCTCCAATACTATGTTGCATAAAAGTGGCAAGAGTGGGCATCCTTGTCTTGTTCCTGATCTGGAAGGGAGTGTTTTCAAATTTTCACTGTTGAGTATGATGTTATCTGTGGCCTTGTCATATTTAGCCTTTATTATGTTGAGGTATGTTCCCTTATACTCACTTTATTTAGAGTTTTTATATTTATAAATGGATGTTGAATTTTGTCAAAGGCTTTTTCTGTACCTGTTGAGATGATCATAAGATTTTTATTCTTCAATTTGTGAATGTGATGTATCACACTGATTGAGTTGTGGATATTGAAAAATCCTTGCATCCCTGGGATAAATCACACTTGATCATGGTGTATGATCCTTTTAGTGTATTTTTAAATTTGGTTTGCTAATATTTTGTTGAGGATTTTTGCATCTATGTTCATCAGGGATATTGGCCTGTAATTTTCTTTCTTGGTGATTATTTTTCTGGTTTTTGTATGAGGGTGATGCTGGCTTCATAGAGTGAATCTGGAAGGATTCCATCCTCTGCAAGTTTTTGGAATAACTTGAGAAGGATAGGTGTTAACTGTTCTCTAAATGTTTGGTAGAATTCACCTGTGAAGTCAACTGGTCCTGGACTTTTGTTTCTTGGGAGTTTTTAAATTACTGATTCAGATTCATTGCTGTTCATGTTTCCTCCTTCTTCCTAATAGAGTCTTGGGAGATTATACATGTCTAGGAATTTATCCATTTCTTCTAGGTTGTCCATTTTATTGGCATATAGTTGTTCTTATTAGTCTCTTATGATCCTTTGTTTTTCTGTGCTGTTGGTGTAACTTCTTTTCCATTTCTGATTTAATGATTTGGGCCCTTTCTCTTTTCTCTTGAGGAGTCTGGATAAAGGTTTATCAATTTTGTTTATCTTTTCAAAGTATTGGCTTTTACTTTCATTGATCTTTTAAATTTATTTTTTAGTTTCTATTTCATTTATTTCTGATCTGATATTTCTTTCCTTCTACTAACTTGGTTTGTTAGTTCTTTTTCTAGTTCCTTTAGGTATAAGGTTAGGTTACTTATTTGAGATTTTTCTCGTTTCCTGTGTTAGGCTTGTGTCTCTATAAACTTCCCTCCTGAAACTGCTTTTGCTGCATTCCATATAATTTGGATTATTGTGTTTCTGTTTTCATTGTCTCTAGGTATCTTTTAATTTCCTCTTTGATTTATTCAGTGACCCATTCGTTGTTTAGTAGCATATTGTTTAGCCTCCACATGTTTGTGTTTTTTACAGTTTTCTTCTTATAGTTAATTTCTAATCTCATAACATTGTGGCCTGAAAAGATGCTTGATATGATGTCAGTCTTCTTAAATTTACTGAGACTTGTTCTGTGACCTAGGCTTAACTCCCAGTATCCATTGGTTGGGGGTGGGGTGGGGTAGGGGATTGGGCTTGGAGGGAGAGGGGCGCTAGGCTCTGACTATATGCTGGATCATGGTTCCTCTCAATACAGATGCTCCAGCAGCTCCTCTGTGTTCAGTTCCTTTCTTGTACTTCCAAGTTCTTCATTGGTTCTGGACTGAGGAATCAGAATTCTCAGGAATTCTTGGAAATTCCCCAAATCATAAGTTAATTTGTATTTTTCATAGAGCTTCATCTGAGTGCTTTTAAATGATAATGAGTGACCATAATAATAAGTAGTAAATTATTTTTCTGTGATAGAGTCAAACTAAATTTGCAGAGGTTTGGGGTAAAAGATAGTAATAAACACATAGTTTATTGATTACTATGAATCAATATTATTTTGACAGGATTATATGTTTTAATAACATATAAAAATGATCTTTACTTGATATAGACATTTGACATTAAAATATTAAAAGAAGGAAACACAAAATAAAAGTAAATGCTAAATAAATATCAAAGTATTTGAAAGATAACACCACAAATATGTAAAATATTTTAAAATTATTTTCCTTAAAACTAAATTTTAAAACACACAAAGTACTTATAGTTCTATCCATTAGTCTTAATCTTTATTTTGTAACAAATATTCCATTTCATAGAAAAATTTCTTTCATTTTGTGACGTTGTTGGTAGAGTAAGTCCAAAAAAATCTTCAAGTTGAACTTTAGGCTATATATTACTTCATGAAGTGTTCTTTCCTTTTTTAATAATGAAAATATTTCACTCACTTGACCTGATTTGGTTTTACCATTGAAATCTATATTGCTTTTGCTGATTCCGATTTTAGATCAGTTACTAATTCTCGGTCTAATATTCTACAACAGTATTCTTTTCTTCCCCTTGCATTTCTTCTGTTATTTACAAACCACTGTAGCCTATGGAGTATTTTCAAACATTGGAAAAAGTGAGCTAACATTAATGAGTTAACACAATATTCTTATATCCTAACACAGTTAATAGCACTGTACAGAATCACGTGTGGAAATTGCCAACTTAAGAACTTATTTTGCTTCCAGAACTGTTATTTCTTTGAATAACAGTCTAAGGATTTATTTAAAGTATACTGTGCATATATGTGTATTGATGTTTATTTCATTGGCAAGAATGATACACCTTTTGCAGTAGATGGGGTCACAAACACACACTTACAGCATAGCAACAGCCCTTGATTAGATCTTGAATGCTTCACTCCTCCCTGCTCATACCCTAGTTCTGGAAATGTCAATCTTATCCTTCTACTCTGCACCTCAGTGATTCCTGCACTTGCTCCCAACTTGACATCAGTCTATTTCTTCAAACTAGTGAACATCTCTATGGTGATTATTAAGCTTTAATTCTAGTAGGGGAATTGTAATCCTTTTTCTTGTTTTCCCAACCGATTTTTTCTCTGAATTCAGAAAAACATGAATTTTCCCCAAATTGCTAGAAAAGAATCCCCTGTGGAAACTATATATCACCCTTCATTCTCCCTATCTGGGGTGCCTCCAATCATCAAGGCTCTCAGAATTCCATGAAGTAAATTGGCTCATTCATTACTCCTCTCTGCAGATAATTAGCTTAAACTTTCTCTGTTCTCCTAAACTGATTATTATTTTCCTTTTGCTTCTCGTCTCCCCACATTTTATTGAATCTCTGATCTGCTGTTTTCTTTTTCCTAGTTATTTTTGTTCTTGTGGATTAATATCTTTATGCTAATATCAGTGATATTTGGGGGGTTGAAAAGAGGCAAATGTGAGACATGAATCTATCATTTTTACTCATGCCCTTTGTCACCCTTTCTGTGGGTTAACTCAGGGGTCCCCAACCCCCAGGCCACAGACCAGTACAATCCTGTGGCCTGTTAGGAACCAGGCCACACAGCAGGAGGTGAGCGGCAGGCAAGCGAGCTAAGCTTCATCTGCCGCTCCCCATCGCTCCCCATCGCTCACATTACCACCTGAACCATTGCTCGTATTACTGCCTGAACCATTCCCCCCTGCCAGTCCATGGAAAAATTGTCTTCCACGACACTGGTCCCTGATGCCAAACAGGTTGGGGACCGCTGGGCTAACTTACCTACCCACAGCTGATAAGAGAAAACCTTATGTATTACACAACTCTACCCTGTCGCCCACATGTCACAGCTTAGAGAACAAATAACGTACTCTAGACACAAGCTGTATCTGTCAGATTCTCTCATTCAGATATTTTAAACTGGTATTAAGTAAAAAATAATCAGCTAGAGTAATCTCTAAGGTAGAAATAACTGACCCCTCTTTTTCCTGTATCCCCATTTTTTCATTAATTTATTCAGCAGCTAATTAATTGAGCACCTATTATGTACCTAGTTTCTGTAAGTACTATGATTACAAAATGAATGATTCATAGTATCTGCCATCCAGTCTCATCTACAAGATAAACAAGTCAACAAATAATTATCCCATCATGCCTAACAAGGATATATTTACCAAATGTTTATAACACAGAGACAGAAGTGCTTATCTTCCAGACTGTCAAGAAAGGCTTCACAGAGGACCAGAACATTGAGCTGTGACAGATAAGATGCAGGTTGGCAATACAGGGGCAATATAAAAAATCTAGATGGAAAAAAGAGCATATCAACGTCCTAGAGGTGAGAGAGAAAAGGATGTGTTCAGGATGAGCACAAGATACCACAGGACTGGAGAATAAGGTGTTTGGGTGGATGGTACCATGTTTGTAGGTTACAAGTGTAGACTGGAAAAGATAATGAAGGAGAAGTTTGGTATTTATTCTGAAGACAGGAAATTTTAGGCATGAGAGTGATGTGATTGTATTTGCATTTTTATAAGACAGTAGTGATGTTGTGGGGTTTTTGTGAGCAGCTGAGAGAGGTGCCAGTTTGAAGATTCTAAGAAAGCTCTCACATTAATTCAGCAGAGAGGACACTGGCCCAAAAGTTATAGGCTTTGTTTTTCGTGGGGATATCAGAAAAGTAAGTGTAGGTTTCACATTCTCCAAGAAGACTTTCCTGTCCACCCTATAAATCTGGGTGATATCTCTCTCTCTTGTTTTATAGCCTCCTTATAATAATCACACTATCAGAATTCCATATTTAGCTTTTAGGCATGTTGAAAGCAATGATGATCTAAGTCTTATTCATACCTGTATATTTAAGACCTAGTGAGACTTAGTGAGACTATATGGGTACTCAATAAGTATTTATTGAGTAAACGAATAAATGCACGGTAACTGTCTGAGACTCCTCAAGCTGTCACTACCCCCTCCTGACTGCTATGAAATAGGAAGTGGCATATTTACATCAACAACATAAACACCAGAGCATCTCATGTGTGGTAGCCAGACCAGCAGCAGCTGTATCACCTGGGAACTGGTTAGAAATGCAAATTCATGGAAACCACCCCAGGCCTATTGAATCAAAAACTCTGGGGTCAGGGGCCCAACAGTTGGTATTTTAACAAGCTCTCCAGGTCATTCTGATGTAAGCTAAAGTTTGAGGACCACTGATGTATACCATTGCAAAAGTATCATATGCCCTTGCAAAGAGATTATGTGCAGTTAAGTTCTTTTACTGCACTTGAAATCCTGTCTTGGTGTTCTGTAGCCCCAAGTCTGTAAACAAGATTCCACAGGACAAGAAGGGTATGAAATGAAGACATTTATTGTCATTGTCCTGAGTAGAAAACTCAGTAATCAATACTCATCCAGTTATAGAAGACCTACATGCTAATTAACTTTATTTCATGAACAAGTACTCATTGCATGGGACCAACGCAATGACTCTCCTGGGAAGTATAATTGAACCACATCACTCCTTAAACCGACAGTTCTGACTTGCACTGAATAGATGTGTCAAATCAGACCAGATTGCCACATTGACGTTCTATGGACTTCTTTGGTTCAATTCTCTAATAAATGAAAATGTGGCAATTGCTGTATTAGAATCAGTAATATCTCATCAAAATGTATACTTGATCAATTTTATTTTCATTTCTTTTGATAACTGCCAGAATTCTAGCTCTCTGTGTCAGCCAGGCCAGCAGGATGTCCTAATCTCAGTCTGAGTTAAAGTCTTTAAGGAAAATACTGCCAAGATGGTCACAGTTTTTTGATTAAGCCAAATGAAAATGATAGTGCTAATAAAGACATGTTATTCTCATTCAAGCAAAGAGTGACAGTAAAAGTCACTCTAGGAGGGCTTCTTCAAAAACAATTTCTTTTGCTCACATTTTTGCATCCGTAGTATTATAATCATTTCTTGTTCTGCTATGTTCTACCTTCACAGTGAATATACATTACATAGCTCAAGCATACTGATTTTCACTTCATGAATCTATAAACCCTATAATTCTTACCCAAAACCTGGCAGTTTAACCTGTCTTTGGAGGAATGATTTAATAACACAGACATGTAATGAGAGCTCTTATCGCTAAAATGTCACTGTATTTACAAAATATACTACAGGGCACTTACTAATATACTACAAAGTGCTGTCATAAATCATTTAGCCTAGGCTACACTTTAAAAAATACATTAATAAAATAGAAATGGTTCAGTGTCCTTGGCTTTAAAACATCCATTTTTTTCTAATCTGAAATGTTTTGAGTGCTCTCAATTACCACTTCATGTCTATTCTTTGTTCAATACTCTCTTGTTAATAGTTTTTTACCAAGCACTAGTTTGGGGATAGCTTACTGTACACTTTTACTGTATTTTTAGATAATACTAGTTATATGGGGAGTTAAGGAGAAAAAGAAAGGTAGGAAACAACTATTTATTGAATAAATGCTACTTATATCAATACTAATAACACTTCCATTGGTCTTTATCTGCTATGTGAGAAGAACAGCACATAATCTCACGTGCCTAGTATGGGTAGGGTGCTAAGTAGATATTTAACATTCACAAGAAACTTGTAAAGTAGGTATTATGGGTTCCATTTTGTAGGACAGGAAACTAAGGCATAGATAAGGTAAGTGCCCTACCCCAGGCCTCAGGGCTAACTGGTGACTAAGAAAGGATTGGAATGCTAGTCTGCTTGATTCTGAAAGCCATGTAATTCTAATGTGCTGTGCAATCTCTCACTCCTGTCTTGAGTATAGAGAGTGAGGGGTTTACATTTGCCCTTTGAATAACAGGAGAATGATTAAATGGCCACTTGAGTTGGTGGCAAGAAGACATCCTTCCAGCTTATTTTTTGAGTAGAATCAGGGAACTCTGAGATCTGTAACCTTAGAGGAATCATAAAGAGTGTTATGAAAAGAAATCAGAATTTTGACTAAATTTTCCAAAGAAAGAGGGAGAAAGTGTTTTTCTATGACATCTTTGAAAATACTGAGAGAAACAATCACAAGCACTGGCATCGTGAGCCTGGACACTTAACCCTGTGCTCCTTTACTAAGCACTCTCTTTCAACATCCACAGTTTTAGTCCTCAAAGAAGAACACTTAATATTCTAGGTTTGGGGGGGGGCAGTGAATAACAAATTAGAGAGTGTGACTAAAGTAGTTTCTTTTCTACCTCCATTCTTATCCTGATTTTTCTTAACAATTACATGAACTTAGATCACTTTAGGCCTTTACTGCAATCAAGCCCTAATAAAATTTTCATTATTAAAGTTGCTTTCCTCAAAAAATAAAGACAACCAGACATTAGCTGCTTCCTGATAAAGGGACAAAACTTCTAAAGCACTCTTGCCAAAAATTAAATCAGGTTTTTATCAAAACTCTAGATCGACCTACCAATGTTAAGAAATGTAAGGGATAAAGATACATATTAAGCAATAAATAGGATACAGTCAGCAAAATGCAGAATGTGAGACACTCCGCAGGACAAAAGACCCAATTTCTTCAACAAATAAATTACAAGGAAAGAAGAAAGAGATGATGGAGAAACTTTTATATTAAAAAGACAAATCAACCAGTTGCAATGTGTGGACCTTGTTAAGATACTCATAGAAACTTTAAATTATAAAAATATTGAGGCAATATTTGATGATATTATGGGCTTGTTAATTCAGGCATGATCATGAAATATTAGAAATGATTTTGAGTCCTTATTTTTTAGAGATATGTACTGAAATATTTATAGGTGAAGTAAGAAGATTTCTGATACTTCCTTCAAAAAAACTCCATGGAATTTATGAGGGAAAAGGTGGAAGTATAGGTAAAATATTACAGGTTACATGGGGATGATTGCTGGAGCTAAGTCATGGGTAGTGTATGAGGGATTCATTATTATTCATTAGTCTCTACTTTTGTATATGCTTGAAATTTTCCATAATAAAGTTTTTTTAACATTGTTTTATCTACTTTAAAATCAACTTGCTATATGTGTTTCACGTGAAATAGATAGTGATCTGAGGGAAAAAAGATATTAAAATCTCACCAGAGATAAGATATACAAGTATATGCAATAATTCACAACAATTTCCTGAGTGAATTCTATTATACTATTTATAATATTTGAAGAAAATCATTACTCCAAAGTTATACAGGTCATCCATCATACCAAGTTACTTTTGTTTTGACTGAAATAATATCAACTCAGTGTTACTAACATGGTTATCTTATTTTCAAAAGTATATTAGGTAAAATTTGATAGGAAAAATTCTTTCAAGGTAGTGGTATTCCATGTGAGGTTGAGGGATTTAGTAATTGGTTCTCTTTAATTATTATAAAACCTTGGTGCAATGGACAGAATTGTGGCACCTTGATCTTGGACTTTCCAGCCTCTAGAATATGTGAAAATAAATTTTCATTGTTTAAACCACCCAGTTGACACTACTTCTTAAAGCAGTCTGAGCTAAGACACTTAATGTACATAAGTGTCACGTCTAGAGATCGTTTAAAAGAAGCAAAGACAAAATTTAAAACATAATTGTACATTCAGACACCTAGGCTCTGCCCAAGTCCCACCCATGCATCTGGAGTTGTAAGAAGCTCACAGGTGACACCAGTGCCCACTGGAGATCGTGTTCATACCAATACTGTGTATGTGTGGGAGAGCTTCCACAACCAAGGGAAAAGCTCTGGGATTTGTGCTATCTCCCTCACCTGTTTCACACTGCATTCCCAGACAAGCAACTGGAATGGCACTCATTCCTCTTTGCAAATCAGATGATCAATTTAATAATGTTTAAAGAACTTTCCTAACCAAAGCGGTTGGGAAGCCTAAAATGTTCTCTCTAAATGGAAATGTCTGCCGAAGTTTCATGTAGCGCTTTACACACAATGCTTTCTAGCTGCCATCCCTTCAATGGAGCGGAACTGCACTCTTAGCTCAAGTACAATTAATTGATAACTTAATGTCCAGAAACTTAGAATTCCAGAATTTGAATAGAACATTTAAGCTTTTTAGACACCGAATGGGGATGGGTCTGCTTTTCGTTTTACTAATGTTCACTAATAATTTTCACTCCAGATTAGTTTCCCCACTGAATCAATGGTTCATGAAAGAAACCAGATTTACAAAGTTAGAACTAAAATAACACTGTTCTCCCATATTTTAAAATTGAAAAATAATTCAAACATACAAAAAAATACAAAGGTCAACATAGTGCTAATGTGTTTACTGATTAAAAAAAAATAATGCTGGTTGCGCGTCTGCCTGCCGATGCAGGGGAACCGGGTTCGCGCCTCGGTCTGGGAGGATCCCACATGCCGCGGAAAGGCTGGGCCCGTGAGCCATGGCCGCTGAGCCTGCGCGTCCGGAGCCTACAGAGGGAGGCCCGCATACCACAAAAAAAAAAAAAAAAAAAAAAATAATGCTAAGACTGACCATACTTAATGGAAACATTTACCTCATGGCTTTATCAGAGTATAATTTTTGTATAATTGAATTAACCGATTTTAAGTATAAGTTTAGATGTTTCAACAAATATATACTGTCATGTAATCACCACCACAATCATGATATGAAACATTTCCATCACCCTCAGAAATTTTCTCTCATTCCTCTTTGCAACCAATGCTCTCCCACCCTCCTAGCTCCTAGCAACCACTGATATGCTTTAAATAAAACAGCAAGCCATGGAAAAGAAAATATTTGCAAAATATATATCTGATAAAGGATTTGTACCTAAAATATATAAAGAACTCTTAATAAAACGACCCATGGAGGGGTGGGAGTGGGGAATGAGCAAAAGATTTTAATAAAAACACTCTCCCAAAGAATAGAAGTAGAAAATTAAAGGATACCCAACATTTCTAGTATTAGTCGAATGCCTATTAAGGCCACAATAAGATACCACTACATACATTCTACTGATGATAGACTGGCCAGCATCACCCTGATACCAAAACCAGATGAAGGCATCACAAAAAAAGGAAATTCCAGGCCAATGTCCCTGATACACATAGATGCAGAAATCCTCAACAAAATGTTAGCAAGTCAAATTTTACAATACATTAAAAGGATCATACATCATGATCAAATGAGGTTTATCCCAGGGATGCAGGGATGTTCCAATATCTATAATTCAATTGATATGGCACACCACATTAACAAGTTGAAGCATAAAAATAATATTATCATCTCAATAGGTACAGCAAAATCTTTTGACAAAATTAAACATCCATTTATGATAAAACCTCTCAACAAAATGGGCATAGAGGGGACATACCTCAATATATTAAAGGCCTTATAATGACAAACCCACAGCCAACATCATACTCAATGGTGAAAAGCTGAAAACATTTCTTCTAAGATTAAGAACAAAGCATGTATGCCCACTCTCACCACTTTTACTCAACATAGTATGAAAAGTCCTAGCCAGAGGAAACAGACAAGAAAAAGAGATGAAAGGAATCCAAACCGGAATGGAAGAAGTAAAACTTTCTCTTTTTGCAGATAACAAGATTCTATATATAGAAAGTTCCAAACATGCTGCCAAAAAATATTAGAACTAATAAATGAATTTCAGTGAAGTTGCAAAATACAAAATTAAGATACAGAATTCTGATGAGTTTCTATACACTAACAATGAACCTTCAGAAAGAGAAATGAAGAAAACAATCCCATTTACAAATGCATCAAAAAGAATAAAATACCTAGGAATAAATCTAACTAAGGAGGTAAAAAATCTGTACTCAGAAAACTATGAGACATTGATGAAAGAAATTGAAGACAATAGAGACAAATAAGAATATACTGTGCTCAGGGACTGAAACAATTTATATTGTTAAAATGACCATACTACCCAAGGCAATCTACAGATTCAGTGCAATCCCTATCAAAATAACAGTGTCATTTCTGACAGAACTAGAACAAATAATTCTAAAAATTTTATGCAAACTCAAAGACTCCAAATAGCCAAAACAATCTTTAGAAAGAAAAACAAAGCTGGCTGAAGGTATCACAGTCCCTGATTCAAACTATACTACAGAGTTTCAGTAATGAAAACATTATGGTACTAGCATAAAACAGATTCATAGATCAATGGAACAGAATAGAGAATCTAGAAATGAACCCACACTTACACAGACAATTAATCTACGAAAACAGAGGCAAGACTATACAATGGGGAAAAGACAACATGTTCAATTAACAGTGTTGGGAAAACTGTACAATTACATGCAAAAGAATAAAACAGTACTACTTTCTCACACCATATACAAAAATAAACTCAAAATGGATTAAAGAGTTAAATGTAAGACTGGAAACTATAAAACTCCTAGAAGAAAACATAGGTAGTAAGCTCTTTGACATCAGTCATAGCAATATTTTTTTGGATATGTCTCTTCAGGGAAGGGAAACAAAAGCAAGAATAGACAAATGAGGCTACATCAAACTAAAAAGCTTTTGCACAATGATAGAAACTATCAACAAATCAAAAATCACATCTACTGAATGGGAGATGATATTTGCAAAGGATATATCCAACAGGGGGTTAATATCCAAACTATTACGAAAACTCATACAACTCAACCTCAAAAAACCAAACAACCTGATTAAAAAATGGGCAGAGGACCCGAACAGACATTTTTCCAAGAAAGACATACAGATGACGAACAGACACATGAAAAGATGCTCATCGTCACTAATCATCAGGGAAATGCAAATCAAAACTACAATGAGATACCATCTCACACCTGTCAGAATGACTGTTATCAAAAAGACGACAAATAACAAGTGTTTGCAAGGATGAGGAGGAAAGGAACCCTCATGCACTGTTGGTGGGCATGTAAATTGGGGCACCTACTATGATAGTGTGAAGCTTCCTCAAAAAATTAAAATAGAACTGCCATACAATCCAGCAGTTCTACTTCTGGGTATTTTTCCTTATAGAACAAAAACACAAATTTGAAAAGATATGTGTGCCCCTATATTCATTGCAACATTATTTACAAGAGCCAAGATGTGGAAGCAACCTAAGTGGCCATCGATAGATGAATGGATCAACATGTGACATATATATATATGTATATATACAATGCAATATTACTGAGCCATTAAAAAAAACGAAATCTAACCACTTGTGACAACATGGATGGGCCTAGAGAGTATTATGCAATGTGTAGTAACAGCTTCCTACTGTTACTAACCCTACGAGTGCTTTACCATCCCTTGTCAGTTTCTCTTAACCCTTACTCTCAGCTCTGTTAACAGTCCCTTCATTAAGCGCTCTTCAGTTACTTCTTTTGAATGTGTCATCTGTTTCCTGCTGGATCCTGACCAATACAATGGTTTTCAATTTACATATCCACACTTGAGAATTCCTGTTTCATCCTTGCCAGTACTTGATATAAACAGATTTCTTCACTTGTGTCAGTTGGATGAGTGTGAAATGAAGACCCAAGATTATCTTAATTTGAATTCCCTGATTAGAATTAGAGCATCTTTTCATGTTTATTTTGGTTATTTAGATCTCTTCCTCAGGGAATTATCTTTTCATCTTTATTGTCCCTATCTTATTGAATTGTTTATCCCTTTCTGATTTGTAGAAATTATATATATACGTCCTAAAAACTAATACTGTGTCAGTTATGGGTGTTGCAAATACCTTTTAATACTTTGTGGCTTAAAAGAAAACTTTATTATGATATCTTTCTTTGTGCAGAATTTTTTGAATGACATCTAATTTATCAATGTATTCGTGGTTTTGGCTTGCTTAGGAAGTTTTCTGTGCATCCATATCATTAAATCATCCTCCTCTTATTTTTCTAAATTAAAAAAAATTCATCTTACATGTTTTATGCATCTGGAGTTTACTTTTGTTTACAGTATGTTGATAATAATGTTATTATCTTTTATATGGATAGCCAATTGTTCTAACATCTTTCAGTGAATAGGCTATTCATTTCTCATTGAGTTGTAATGACACATTTGTCATTCAATAAGATTCTTATGTGCATTAGTCTGTTTCTATGCTCCATATTTTGTCCTACTTTTATATTTGTCTGACACTACACCAATATCAATGAGTATAAATCATTCTAGATGTATAGATATTTCATAACAGGAAATTCTATTTCATTTTTCCTTAAATTTAAAAAATTATTTTGGCCATTTACTTTCCTATGTGAATATTACAAGAAGCTGGCTAAATTCTCCAAAATAAAAATCTGCTAGAACTTTTGCAGTGAATAAAAGTTTTAGATTAAAACCAGTGGATCTGACTTCTTTATAATATTGACTCTTGCCATTCTTCCATGATCACTGTATCTGTATGTGTGTGTCTATATATATACCTATGTATATGTTTGAGGGACAAACAAATATGTGTTTGTCCCTCATTTAGTTCTCAATTTTGAGAACTCTTTCTGTAAAAATTTTGCATGTTTTTTTAGATTTATTCCTGAGTACCTTATATATTTTTGTTACTATTGAGGATGAGATCAATACTTTCTCTAATTGATTGTTCCTGGTACCTAGGAATGCTATGTACCAAAATTTCTATTTTGAGATTTAATTCAGCAAATTGTCTGAACTCTTTTATTAGTACTGATTCAAATACTTTATTAGATTGATTTTATTTATGTAGAATCTTATCATTTGCAACAGCTGTGATTATATTTCATCCTTTGCAATTCTTATACTTCCACTTTTTTCGTTGTTGCTTTATTTTCTTTTCTGATTTCACTTCTACATTGTCTAATAAAATGTTTAATGGTAGGTGTAAAAACAGGTATACTCATCCTAGCTCCAGCTTTAAAGAAAGTGCTTCTAACCTCTCACCATTAAGTATGATGTTCCTTGTAATATATTCGCAGATAACTTTTGTAAGATTATGGAAAATAATTTTTTTACAGACTGCTAAGAATTTGTATCATGAGTTGGAATTGAACTTTTTATGTACTTTTTCTACATCTATTTAATTTATCATTCTTCTTCTTTTTTATTCAATGTCATCTCTCCAATGAATTGTATAAAGAGATTAAACTATTCTTTCATTCATTGGGTAAATGTTTCAGTCATTACATTTGATGTACTTATATTTTATTATTTTTGTAACTATGATCATAAATTATATTGGGCCACAATTTTCCTTTCTTACATTGCCCTACCCTTGTTTGGTAATGTATACTTTCAGTTGGGGGGTGAGGAGTATAGGAGTGACTTACAAGATTATTTTATTTGTCTTTTTTGTTGTTGTTTGGAATTTTTACTAATAAGAATCTAGATATAGAATTGTTTTAATTTCTCAATCAGGTAAAGTAAAAGGGCTTCGTCAAAATGATGATTCATTCTTTTCATTAATTCTGGAAAATTACTTGCTGTTATACCATAGATTAGAATACCATCTTTACCACATTTTCTCTCTGCCCTCCTTTTGGAATTCCAATTTTGGTTATTCTCATTATAGCCCCAGTGCCATTTGATACCTCATATGTGCCATTTCTTTATCTGTATACTGAATTCTAGTTCATTTTTCAGGTCCACTTTCCAATTCACGAATTTTCCAATCATCTGTGTCAAATCTGCTAATTAACACATTCCTTGATGTCATTTTAATAACTTTTGTTCATTTTTTGAATTTCATTTTATTTTTTTTAACACAGCAGGTTCTTATTAGTTGTCTATTTTATACATATTAGTGTATATATGACAATCCCAATCTCCCAGTTCATTCCACTACCATCACCACCCCCCCACCACTTTCCCCCTTTTGTGTCCATACGTTTGTTCTCTACATTCATGTCTCTATTTCTGCCTTGCAAACCAGTTACTCTGTAATATTCTTCTAGATTCCACGTACATGCATTATTATACAATATTTGTTTTTCTCTTTCTGACTTGCTTCACTCTGTATGACAGTCTCTAGGTCCATCTACATCTCCACAAATGACCCAATTTTGTTCCTCTTTATAGCTGAGTAATATTCCTTTGTATATATGTACAACATCTTCTTTATGCATTCGTCTGTTGATGGGCATTTAGGTTGCTTCCATGACCTGGCTATTGTAAATACTGCTGCAATGAACATTGGGGTGCATGTGTCTTTTTGAATTATGGTTTTCTCTGGGTATATGTCTACTAATGGGATTGCTGGGTCATATGGTAATTCTGTTTTTAGTTTTTTAAAGAACCTCCATACTGTTCTCCATAGTGGCTGTATCAATTTACATTCCCACCAACAGGGCAAGAGGGTTCCCTTTTCTCCACACCCTCTCCAGCATTTATTGTTTGTAGATTTTTTGATGATGGCCATTCTGACTGGTGCGAGGTGATACCTCATTGTGGTTTTGATTTGCATTTCTCTAATGATTGGTGATGTTGAGCATCCTTTCATGTGTTTGTTGGAAATCTGTGTATCTTCTTTGGAGAAATGTCTGTTTAGGTCTTCTGCCCATGTTTGTATTGAGTTGTTTGTTTTTTAAATATTGTGCTGCATGAGCTGTTTATATATTTTGGAGATTAATACTTTGTCCGTTGCTTTGTTTGCAAACATTTTCTCCCATTCTGAGTGTTGTCTTTTCATCTTGTTTACAGTTTCCTTTGATGTGCAAAAGGTTTTAAGTTTCATTAGGTCCCATTTGTTTAATTTTGTTTTTATTTCCAGTACCCTAGGGGGTGGGTCAAAAAAGATCTTGCTGTGTTTTATGTCATAGAGTGTTCTTCCTATGTTTTCCTCTAACAGTTTTATAGTGTCCAGTCTTACATTTAGGTCTTTAATCCATTTTGAGTTTATTTTTGTGTATGGTGTTAGGAAGTGTTCTAATTTCATTCTTTTACATGTAGCTGTACAGTTTTGCCAGTACCACTTACTGAAGAGACTGTCTTTTCTCCATTGTATATCCTTGCCTCCTTTGTCATGGATTAGTCGACCATATGTGCCTGGGTTTTTCTCTGGGCTTTGTATCCTGTTCCATTGATCTATATTTCTGTTTTTGTGTCAGTACCATACTGACTTGATTACTGTAGCTTTGCAGTATAATCTGAAGTCAGGGAGTCTCATTCCTCCAGCTCAGTTTTTTTTCCCTCAAGATTGCTTTGGCTATCCAGGGTCTTTTGTGTCTCCATACAAATTTTAAGGTTTCTTGTTCTAGTTCTGTAAAAAATGCCATGGGTAATTTGATAGGGATTGCACTGAATCTGTAGATTCCTTTGGGTAGTATGGTCATTTTCACAATATCAGTTCTTCCAATCCAAGAAAATGGTATATCTCTCCATCTGTTTGTGTCATCTTTGATTTCTTTCACCAGTGTCCTATAGTTTTCTGAGTACAAGTCTTTACCTCGTTTGTTGGAAGATATTTAATCACAGTTTCAATTTCATTACTTGTGATTGGTCTGTTCATATTTTCTATTTCTTCCTGGTTCAATCTTGGATGGTTATACCTTTCTAAGAATTTGTCCGTTTCTTCCAGGTTCTCCGTTTATTCTTCAGTCTGTTAATATGGTGTATTACCTTGACTGATTTGTGTCTGTTGAAGAAACCTTGCATCCCTGGGATAAACCCCACTTAATCATGGTGTATGATCCTTTTAATGTGTTGCTGGATTCTGTTTGCTAGTATTTTGTTGAGGATTTTTGCATCAGTGATATTAGTCCATAATTTTCTTTTTTTTCTAGTATCTTTGCCTCTGTTGCAATGGTGAATGGGATTGTTTCCTTAATTACTCTTTTTGATCTTTCGTTGTTAGTGTATTGGAATGCCATATATTTAAGCTTTTTCTGCATCTGTTGAGATGATCATATGGTTTTTATTCTTCAGTCTGTTAATATGGTGTATTACCTTGACTGATTTGTGTCTGTTGAAGAAACCTTGCATCCCTGGGATAAACCCCACTTAATCATGGTGTATGATCCTTTTAATGTGTTGCTGGATTCTGTTTGCTAGTATTTTGTTGAGGATTTTTGCATCAGTGATATTAGTCCATAATTTTCTTTTTTTTCTAGTATCTTTGCCTCGTTTTGATATCAGGGTGATGGTGGCCTCATAGAATGAGTTTGGGAGTGTTCTTTCCTCTGTAGTTTTTTGGAAGAGTTTGAGAAGAATAGGTGTTAGTTCTTCTCTAAATGTTTGATAGAATTCACCTGTGAAGCCATCTGGTCCGGGGCTTTTGTTTGTTGGAAGATATTTAATCACAGTTTCAATTTCATTACTTGTGATTGGTCTGTTCATATTTTCTATTTCTTCCTGGTTCAATCTTGGATGGTTATACCTTTCTAAGAATTTGTCCGTTTCTTCCAGGTTCTCCGTTTTATTGGCATAGAGTTGCTTGTAGCAGTCTCTTAGGATGCTTTGTATTTCTGTGGTGTCTTTTGTAACTTCTCTTCTTCATTTCTAATTTTATTGATTTGAGTCCTCTCCCTCTTTTTCTTGATGAGTCTGGCTAATGGTTTATCAATTTTGTTCATCTTCTCAAGGAACCAGCTTTACTTTTATTGATCTTTGCTATTGTTTCCTTCATGTATTTCTGATCTGAGCGGCATGTGGGATCCTCCCGGACCGGGGCGCGAACCCGGTTCCCCTGCATCGGCAGGCGGACGCGCAACCACTGCGCCACCAGGTAAACCCCATGATCTGAGCTTTATGATTTCTTTCCTTCTGCTAACTCTGGGTTGTTTTCTTTCTTTAATTACTTTAGGTGTAAGATTAGGTTGTTTATTTGAGATTTCTTGTTTCATGAGATAGGATTTTATTGCTATAAACTTCCCTCTTAGAACTGCTTTTGCTGCATCCCTTAGGTTTTGGGTCATCGTGTTTTTATTGTCATTTGTTTCTAGGTATTTTTAAATTTCCTCTTTGATTTCTTCAGTGATCTCCTGATTATTTAGTAGTGTATTGTTTAGCCTCCATGTGTTTGTATTTTTTCTTTTTCTTCCTGTAATTGATATCTAGTCTCATAGTGGTCAGAAAAGAGACGATACGATTTCAATTTTCTTAAATCTACCAAAGCTTGATTTGTGACCCAAGATATGATCTATCCCAGAGAATGCTCCATGAGCAATTGAGAAGAAAGTGTATTCTGTTTTGTTGGAGGGAATATCCTATAAATATCAATTAAGCCCATCTGGTCTAATGTGTCTTTTAAAACTTGTGTTTCCTTATTTATTTTCATTTTGGATGACCTGTCCGTTGGTGAAAGTGGGGTGTTAAAGTCCCCTACTATGATTGTGTTACTGTCAATTTCCCCTTTTATGGCTCTTAGCATTTGCCTTATGTATCGAGGTGCTCCTATGTTGGGTGCATAAATATTTATAATTGTTATATCTTCTTCTTTGATTGATCCCTTGATCATTATGTAGTGTCGTTCTCTGTCTCTTATAATAGTCTTTATTTTGAAGTCTATTTTGTCTGATATGAAAATTGCTACTCGAGCTTTCTTTTTATTTCCATTTGCATGGAATACCTTTTTCCATCCCCTCACTTTCATTCTGTATGTGTCCCTAGGTCTGAGGTGGGTCTCTTGTAGACAGCATATATACGGGTCTTTTTTTTGTATCTATTCGGCCAGTCTATGTCTTTTGGCTGGAGCATTTAATCCATTTACCTTTAAGGTAATTATTGATATGTATGTTCCTATTACCATTTTCTTAATTTGGGGGGATTTGTAGTTGTAGGTATTTTCCCTCTCTTGTGTTTCCTGCCTAGAGAAGTTCCTTTAAAGTTTTTTGTAGAGATCATCTGCTGGTGCTGAATTCTCTTAACGTTTGCTAGTCTGTAAATTTTTAATTTCTCCATTGAATCTGAATGACATCCTTGCTGGGTAATCTTCATTGTAGGTTCTACCCTTTCATCACTTTAAATGTGTCCTGCCACTCTCTTCTGGCCTTCAGAGTTTCTGCTTAATGATCAGCTGTTAACCTTTTGGGGATTCCCTTGTATGGTATTTGTTGCTTTTCCTTGCTGCTTTTAATTTTTTTCTTTGTATTTAATTTTTGCTAGTTTGAGTAATATGTGTCTTGGTGTGATTCTCCTTGGGTTTATCCTGTATGGGACTCTCTGCACTTCCTGGACTTGGGTGACTCTTTCCTTTCCTATGTTAGTGAAGTTTTCAACTATAATCTCTTCACATATATTCTCAGACCATTTTTTTTCTCATCTTCTGAGACCCCTATAATTTCAGTGTTGCTACGTTTACTGTTGTCCCATTCGTCTCTGAGTCTTTCTTCAATTCTTCTCATTCTCTTTTTAAATTCTGCTCTGCAGCAGCTATTTCCACCAGTCTGTTTTCCAGGTTACTTTTCCGTTCTTCTGCCTCAGTTATTCTGCTATTGATTCCTTCTAGAGTATTTTTAATTCCATTTATTGTGTTGTTCATCAGTTTGTTTGCTCTTTAATTCTTCTAGGTCCTTGTTAAATGTTTCTTGTATTTTCTCCATTCTATTTCCAAGATTTTGGAGCATCTTTACTATCATTATTCTGACTTCTTTTTCAGGTAGACTGCCTATTTCTCTTCATTTGTTTGGTCTGGTGGGTTTTTACCTTGCTCCTTCATCCACTGCATATTTCTCTTTCTTCTCGTTTTGTTTAACTTACTGTGTTTGGGGTTTCCTTTTCGCAGCCTGCAAGTTCATAGTTTCCATTCTTTTGGTGTCTGCCCCCAGTGGGTGAGATTGGTTTAGTGGCTTGTGTAGTCTTCCTGGTAGTGGGGACTACTGGCTGTGTTCTGGTGAGTGGGGTTGGATCTTGTCATTCTTGTGGGAAGGGCCTTATCCTGTGGTGTGTCTGTGAACTTAGTATGATTTTAGGCAGCCTCTCTGCTAATTCGTTGGGTCGTGTTCCTGTCTTGCTAGTTTTTTGGCATGGGGCGTCCAGCAGTGAAGCTTGCTGGCCGTTGGGCAGAGCTGGGCCTTAGTGTTGAGGCAGAGATCTCTTGGAGAGCTCTCGCAAATTGATATTACATGGGGCTGGGAGGTCTCTGGTCGTCCAGTATCCTGAAGTCAGCTCTCCCACCTCAGAGGCTCAGGCCTGACACCCAGCTGGAGCACCAAGACCCTGTCAGCCACACAGCTCAGAAGAAGAGAAAGGAACAAAAGGAAGAAAAGAAAAAAATTTAAGAAAGTTTTAAAAAAATAAATAATAAAATTTTTAAAATTACAAATTAAACAAATAAAGAGAGCAAACAAACCAATAAGCAAATCCACCAATGATAACAAGCGCTAAAATCTAAAGTAAAATAAACATAAAACTCAGAAATAAATCAGTCGCAGACAGCAAACCCCAAGTCTACAGTTGCTCCCCAAGTCCACCACCACAATTTTGGGAACATTCGTTTTTTATTCAGGTATTCCACAGATGCAGCATTCATCAAGTTGATTGTGGGGATTTAATCCGCTGCTCCTGAAGCTGCATGGAGAAATTTCCCGTTCTCTTCTTTGTTCACACAGCTCCTGTGTTCAGCTTTGGTTTTGGCCCTGCCTCTGTGTGTAGGTCAGCGTTAAGTGTCTGTTCCCTGCCCAGACAGGAGGGGGTTAAAGCAGCAGCTGATTAGGGCTTTCTTGCTCTCTCAGGCTGGGGAGAGTGAGGGGTGCAGTCATAATTGGAATGTGTGGCCAGCCGGAGGTGGTAGAGGCTGGTGTGACATTGCAACAGCCTGAGGTGCACCGTGTGTTCTCCCAGGGAAGTTGTCCCTGGATCACGGGACCCTGGCAGTGGTGGGCCGCATAGGCTCCCAGGGGTGTGTGTGGGGGTAGTGACCTGTGTTTGCACACAGGATTTTTGGTGGCAGCGGCAGCAGTGTTAACATTTCATGCCTGTCTCTGGGGTCTGAGCTTATTGTTGCGGCTTGCGCCCGTCTCTGGAGCTTGCTTAGGCGGTGCTCTGCCTTCTGTGTGCACATGGGGAAGGAATCCCCTCTCCTTGCGCACCCCGAAACAATGGTCTCTTGCATCTTCAGCAGGTCCAGACTTTTTCCCAGACTCCCTCCTGGCTAGCTGTGGTGCACTAGCCCCCTTCAGGCTGTGTTCATGCAGCCAACCCCAGTCCTCTCCCTGGGATCTGACTGAAGCCTGAGCCTCAGCTCCCAGCCCCCACCCGTTCCAGCGGGTGAGCAGACAAGCCTCTCGGGCTGGTGAGTGCTGGTCGGCACCAATCCTCTGTGCGGGAATCTCTCCACTTTGTCCTCCGCACCCCTATTGTTGCGCTCTCCTCCACGGCTCTGAAACCTCCCCCCACCCTGGCCCGTGTCTGCCAGTCAAGGGGCTTCCTAGTGTGTGGACACCTTTCCTCCTTCACAGCTCCCTCCCAGAGGTGCAGGTCCCGTCCCTATTCTTTTGTCTCTGTTTTTTCTTTTTTCTTTTGCCCTACCCAGGTACGTGGGGAATTTCTTGCCTTTTGGGAGGTCTGAGGTCTTCTGTCAGTGTTCAGTAGGTGTTCTGTAGGAGTTGTTCCACATGTAGATGTATTGCCGATGTATTTGTGGGGATGAAGGTGGTCTCCACGTCTTACTCCTCTGCCATCTTGAAGGTGCATCCTGTTTTTCATTTTTTGAAGTTATTTTTTGAAATTCTGTCTATTCATTTTTCATAATAATCTGTTCATTGTTTATGACATTTATTCCACTTTATCCTCCTTACTTATGTTTTCTGTGTCTTCCAAATTGTTAATATGGTTGATTCTTATTTCACACAGTTGTGTTTTCCAAGGAGAGCGCATAGGAAAATCTTTATCCTTAGCATTCCCACAGAGTTCTGTTTTGTTTTGTACTACGTTAGGGGTTTTATTCATCATGATTTTTTTGTTTGTTAATTTCATAAATCTGGGGTCTTACACCAGATGCCTTATGAGTAATGTAAAACTACTCTGACACTTGTGTTGAGCAGCCTTGTTGTTTCAACATCTCACATACCCCAGGTGCCTTCCTTGGTTCAGCAGAGATGATCTCTCTAATCCCCTTTCATGGAGAAGGCAGCTGTTCCAAAGTCCTGGCCTTATGAAAAGGCATCACTTCCATTTCCTTCCCTTGCACATGTCCATTGCCATGCCTTTGACCCTGCATGGTAGACAAAATCTCAGGTTGTGGCATTTGGGTCTTTAACTGAGTCTGATATCTCCAAAGCTGCCCCAGTGTAGGTTCATATGCTTACTTCTCAGACTTTGAGTTTCTTCTTTGCTTTTGGCATCTGAAGATTTCCATTGTTCCTGTCAAGATGACATAGGTAGATAGATAGATAGATAGATAGATAGATAGATAGATAGATAGATAGATAGATAGATAGATAATGAATATAACATTATGCAGCATATCTGTGTGTCAGAGATATGAACAGTCTACTTTATCCCATCCTGCCATAGTGCTGCCATAGTGCTGGGACCAGATGTATGGAGTGCTTCTGTCCTCAACTGTCTCTCCTAGCTCTTTTCACCTCTAACCCCTGTTAAGTAAACCTAGGCATTTTGATCACTATACACTGTATAGGCAATATGGTGACAGCCCTGGCTAACAATAAGGGCTAGAAAAAACATGCTTACATCTTTTTTCCACAAATTTAGAAGAGACTGTTTCACAACGGAGATCAACACAACTTCACTGTTCTTACTGAATCCTTTGGCACATCCTTGTCCTCTCTACTATAGTTAACAACATACCAACACTTTGCAGTGTCAAGTAGCTTTCTTTGGCTCTGTCCTAAAGCAACCTGAAGCAGGAAGTCCTAGAGTGCTCCTAAAATGGCCTGTAAAATTGTCAGCTATGTTCTGAATACTCTTAGGACCAAGGTTGTTTGGCTGAATTTCAAACTGAATTTCAGATTTTAAAATATGTTTCTTAAGAAAATAAACAGTTCAGTTTTATTTCAAATCTTTATTTATTTTTATCAAGTACACTCCATTCATCCTAAGCTTGTTCTGTTTTCACTAATATGTGTTAGAAACCTAACACAGTATAAACTGGCTTTGCTTCAGATGTCTTTGTTTGTCTGTGGGAAAACAGTCATCAGGATATTCAAAGGGCATCACAATTTTCAGAAGCACCAAAAGGGATCTTTGTGGTGATTGTTAAATTTTCTATAGATTTTTCCTCAGTGGTTGTAAATATCCTTGAAAAGCCATGTGAATTGTATCACAGTAGTTCAGGGGAAATGTTTGCTTATTTCTCAGCTGAGATATTTCTGTAAACAATTGGTCCCCGTGAGAAAGCCAGACTCCCAATGTGGTTGAATAACAGTTTGCTGTATTTGCCAAATTGGAGAGTTTGGCATTATATTCCTCTCTCTTACAGGAATTATTTCCTCCTTCTAACAAAATGACATTATTTCAGAGTTATATGTAAAATCAACAGCAGGCTTCTCACTTTGGACCTCACAGTTTTAGAGACCTTTGGGTCCTGTGTCTTATGATGTTTCTCGGTCCCGTATTTAACACCTACTGAGTTAAAGGTCCATGGCTAAAGTTCACCTGACATAGAAGAATCAGATGAAAACAGGAGGATGCGAAGGTTCTACTTTGAACATTTTTGCCTATGCATAACACTATCGATTTTCTTTTTTTCATTAAACAGTACTAGTTTTGTATTGCCTCTCAATGGATGTTTAAGCATATTCAATTTGAAAGCATATAAGATGGTATTTACTAAGTAGTATTTTTAGGAGCAAGACACTAGTTTAGTCACTTTCACAAGCAATGTGTTGTTTAATCTAAGCATATACCTTTTGCAGGAGTGTGAAGGAAACATCAATCCACGCCGTTACTTTTTATGGCCAATTCCATTATCTCCTCTCCTATAATCTGTCTACATTTCTCCTTTGCCTCCCTTCCCTTAATGCTAAAGTCCTCATTCTTACCTTGGTTGGAACACACACATCAAGTGGCTTTGACACTCAGGTGCAATTACCAATGATGCATTTGCCTCGATGCAAATGTCAGAATGTAGCGGCAGAAAGGTTACCTCCCCACGCTGCAGGGATAATCACTCTGCGAAGTGCCAGAGCTCTATTCACTCCACGTCCCTTTCGGTTCCAATTCCAGAGAGGTTTCTCGCATCAGTCACTGATCCCTAAATCTGCGTCTCCTGGGACAGTCACACATAATTGGCAAGCCCAGGTTTTGTTTTCTCTGAATGCTCAGGAAAGAAAGTTCCCCTATGGAAATATTAGGTGGGTTTGACTTCGTGGGACCCATTCTTGAAGGGCGTTTACCTCCTGTCTGATAAAGAGCTTCAGTCTTTAGAGCCCGTGGGTCATCTCTGTTGATATCTCAGGGGTTGAAAGTCAGCATTCATTATGAATGTCTGGAATCCCTGTATCTTTCAGTCTCTGAAGATCTCCTCTCTTTTTTCCTGTCTTTAATTATCCCATTAAGGAGAAGAACAGGTGAGGCCAGAGGCACTTCTGGGGGCTCGGGGAGAGAGCGCGAGACAGGAAAATAGAGAAAGAGGGGGAAGATAAAGAAGAACGGCGTTTCAGCTCTGGTTGTGGTTGCTATTGTGCTTCTCTCTCCAGTTTGAAGAGGAGGTAGGGACACACTCCTGCTGGGTTTCTCTCCAACGCAGCTGAGACCTTTATGAAATCACTGCAGAGGCAGGGACGGCAGGCACTATTTTTATCTCCAAATTGATTCAGCTGCAGTGGCTGCTGTGCCTCTGACTTCATGGCTGCCCGGCCCTCCCCCTCGCAGCGCCCACTCCCTGCTTCCGGCCGATCTGGGGACCTGTCTTCATTCAGCGCCCCCTTCCGCGCCGCTCCTTTCCCTCCCAGCCCGCGGCCGATCGGCCGGGCTGGGCGCGGGCAGGGCTCTGCCGGATGCTGATAGCGACCGGAGCAGATCGTGCCGCAGGCTCTGACGGCCCTCGGAGGCGCGAGCCAGGCAGCAGAGAGCCACTCGGGCCGCGCCAGCCTCTAACTGTTCACCCTCCAGTTTCCCCTGCCCTCGGGAACCGAGTTCCACAAAGAAATTTCATCAGTTGAAATGCCGCGCGCCTGAACATTTGCCCAATGCGCCCCATCCTAGGAAGGTCTGGGTTTGCAGACGTTGCTGCTGGGAGGAAAGGACATTTACACGCCGGCCTTTTCAGCTTCTCCTCCTCCCCAGGTTGACGGGCTTCAGACTGAAGCTTTTGGAGAAGGAGACTTGCCTGCGGGACTGGGGGAGATTTCCTTGTTTCCGGACGCAAAGGCCCAGGGCCGGATGTGCTGTTTGAGGCTGTCTCTCCCCTCCCTCTCCCTGAAATGCTGGGAGTTCTTCCAACACCAGGTAGTTCCATCTCCCTACTCACTAGGTTCCATCCCCTGTGCCTAGTGAGTAGGGAGATGGTCCTCAGAAACGTGTTAGAGTGGGACCACTGACTGGGGGGCTTATTTTAAGTACAAAAACTATGATTAGAAAAACAAAAGAATGTGTTCATAGGTGGAGGATCAGGTTGTCTCCGCCATCGCCACTCCTTGGTTAATCATCTAGACTCTCAGACTTGACATGGATCCTGTGCTGAGCTTGGGGCCTCACAGACAATGAAGAATCAGTGAAGGTTGGTGGGAGGGCTGGTGGGTTAAGCGAGTGACCGACTCTCATTCAGGGCGAGCAGTGATAGTCTCAGCAAATGTTGGACATGGTGGTCAGTGTTCTAGGGGCAGCACTGTGGATCCCACTAGAAGGAGCCTATCACCTAGTAGGGAAGATGGCATATGAGCAAATCCAAAATGCAAGCCTCGATAGAGTTAGATAGAAGGTGAAAAGAAAGATGACAGGTAAGGGTACAAATGCAGGCTTTAAGGATAAATCAACCTATGTCCTAGATAATGATAAATGGGTATTATTTGGACATGAAACAGAAGAACAGTATTTAGGTCTGTGCTGTCCAACAGGGCAGCTGCTAGCTGCATGTGGCTACTTAAATTTAAATCAATTAAAATGAAATAAAATATTTGGTTCCTCAGTCACACTAGCCAATATTCAAGTACCCAATAGCAGCCTATGGCTGGTGGCTACCATACTGGATAATGCATATCATTTTTATCATTGCAGAAAGTTCTCTTGTAGAGGGCTGCACCAGAGTAAGAAAACAACATGAACAAAGGCACAGAGACGGAAAAACCTAGGTTAGGTAAAATGAACACTCAGTATCTTGGAGTGATTGGAGCAGTGGATGCATAAAAAGAAGCAATCAGAAATCTAGGGACCAAAGGATACAGGCTAAATAGGAGGCTAAATAGGAGGCTCTGACATTTAAACATATTTTGCTGGTAATAGGTCATCCTTGAAGGTCCACAAGCAGGGAGGTGACATGATCAGAGCTATGTTTCTGGAAGATACATATTAGAGATGTGCACAAGATAGTTTTGAGTGTTGTGTTTTCTGGTTTCTCTGTTTACACATCTACTATCTTGTTTAATTCTCAAAACAAGCCTGTGGGTCGGCAGAGCAAGTGGTATAGAAAAAAAGTTTCCATGGTCACTAGAGAGATGGAAGAACCATGAAACAAGTCACAAAGAAGCAAAACAAACTCATATCTATGAAAAACAGCTTTCTTCCTCCACCACGTTGCCCCATAGGCAAACTTCTTCTTGTATCAGGAGCTACTGATATGTTGTAGTCCCTTCTGGGAGCTGAACTACAGTATTAGATACTGATGACCCTGAAGAGGAGGCAAAGGTCATGTGACAAAGTAGCTTCAAATTTGACATATGAAAGACAAAAATCACAACGACAAATTGTAGCCATTTAAGAGAAAACCGTAGGGAGGGTTTACTAGGACCACCAGGGCTGCTGTAGGCTGTGCGAACAGCGCCCCCTGGAGTTGGTCATGCACAGTAGCCCAGATCACCACCAGGTGGAAGAGAAAAACACCAGCGTCTCATCTAAATGCAGAGAGAAAAGTACAGCCCGAGAACACTATTGAGGATCAAGCATGATTTAAGGATTCCTGAAAAGAAAAACGCTTCTTGGAGATCCTCAAACCGTACCTCCTGGGTGACTTTAAACTCAGAGTTGGGGAAGAGCATGGATCAAGTCAGCTCAGAATTGCTTCCTATTCTCTGTATTCTTGTTGAGTACCCCTGGGTAAACTAATTAACTTCTCTGACCCTAAATTTCCCCGTCTATAAATCTATAAAGAATTATAACTATTTCTCAGGACTGTTAAGAGGATTCAATGTGAGCTATATAAACCTTGTACTGAGTCACCAGTATACAGTCAAAGTTACCTGAGGATAGGTATATGTATTTTAAAATGTACATAAAAGGCAAATGGGCTATTCTGGTTCCAGATCAGGAAACATGAAGAACGTTTATCGAGCTGCCATAAAGTCTCAATCCCAGGTCCCCTAGAATCATCACCTCTCTTTTGAAAAAACTAGAAATTTTTTTCAGCTCCCTGGTGAGAGATAGTAAATTCACAGACAGAATATTGCCTGTTTCCCTGCCATCAGTCTAGTTGTGGATGTGAAATACAAGTAGAGCTGGGACTTCTGGGAGAGAGTTTATATGGATTTAGTCGGGAGCAAATCCCAGTGCAAAGGTAAACTTTGATTTTTGTTACTGATATAAACCAGTTGCTTCAGGCCTAAGGTCCTGTCCCCTCCTGCTTTTAATCCTGCGTTCTTTCTACACCCCAATAAACGGAGTGAATTTTACTGGCTTTCTCATTCCCAATATTTTATTGCCTCTTTTGTCTGCAATGTATTCCAGGCTTAAATAAGCTGCGGGAAGTTATATGACAATTTCCTCTTCCAGTTGCACCAGGTAACAATTGCAACATGACATAGTCCTAACTATTTTTTTCCTCTTAGCTTCTTCTATTTGGGGAAAAGTTTTTCCTCTGATTTTCATCAAAGCAGCTCCTCTCCCAATCTCTTAGACAGCAAAGTAAATGGAAAAAGAACCTTCTTAAACAACCTAAACCAAGACCACTGTTTTAAAAGGTCTTTAAGAAATAAAGAAGATAGTATTTGAAGTAAGAGAAACAAATGCCTTTTGAAGTTTAGAAACTAAATCCCCTGAGAGGTAGGGGTAAGCAGAAGCCTTTCCCCCGCCCCCCTCCGCCCCAAAGCACCTCCAGTGCCTCCAAGGATCTCACTGGCTTAATCCTTTGCTGGCCCACTCTAGCTAAGAAATAAGAAAGAGCCCAGTTAATACTACATTCATCTTTTGCGAGAGGCAGCTGAGAGCTTTGAATGCATTTTTTTCATCATCCTGTTTCTTGCAGCCCCAATTACTCTAGGCGCTTCTGAGTTTCTGGCCATTGAAGATTCTTTTTCAACAGAGCTTGGGTCGTCACTTGAGCAACCTTCCCACCGAGCCTGGGTTGTACGTGGATGAAACAAATGCTTCTTTAGCATAGTGCGTTTGAAGGGGTGGAAGTACTTTTTCAGGTCCAAATACAACCTTTTTTTAGCGTTAAGGGTGAAAAGAAAGGAAAAGAGAGAGAAGAAAAGAGAAGTTAACTAACCTTTCCATAACTATGTTTCTAGTATTTTCCTACCATCTTGCAATACACCTTCCTGTACTCTCAGAGCA
Organism: Physeter macrocephalus; assembly: GCF_002837175.3. NCBI lineage: Eukaryota > Metazoa > Chordata > Mammalia > Artiodactyla > Physeteridae > Physeter > Physeter macrocephalus. The sequence continues at coordinate 49,572,017 of NC_041226.1, read as the reverse complement.
GCTCCTCCATCTGAAGGGTGCTGAGTGAGGGAGGCTACCTTGCCTGTGGCAAGAGAATCTGGCTCCAGTGAGCTGAATGTTAGGGTAGGGTGGGTCGTCACAGCCTAGATCTTTACGCTTCTCTTAAATGTCTTGCAGAGAATGCCAGGTAGTACCGAAGTACACAGTCTTTAATGGTGAGCTTCTTGGAGGCCCCCAAATGAAAACAAGGTGTGACTGGGTGATGGATTGCTTATTTTTGACGAGGAGAATTGTTCAGTGAAGCTTCTATGGGAAGGACCTGGGGGAAAATCGAGGAAAAACAAACCGACCAAAAACAAACAAACAAACACAAAGCATGTTCTTTGCCTGGATAGCTTTACCTTAGGAACCTTTGAGCCACACTAATGACTTTAAATGTGAAAAAACACAGAGGCCTGATTTTAAAAGTTTTGTTGTTGATTCTTGAGTAGTTAATTTGACCAAATTATATGAATATGGAATGAATTACCAAGTGTTCCTCTTGATTTCTAAGTATATTTCTCCATTGTGCATATGAAAGAAAATTTCAAAACAGCAAAAATTAGTAGCAACTTTACTATCTTTCGTAAAAAGCAGCCACAGTCCTCTCTGAGCTGGAATACTCCAGCCCAGCATTGGTGGCTCTTAACGCTGATGCGAGTCAGCACGTGGTAGGTAATGCCCATAGTCCAAGTTGGTTGCGAGAATTGATGCACTCATGTTACACACACATCACGGCCTTAAAGTGGGCTCCTTGCACAAGCAGGAATGTTTGTTACTGGCATGCAATATTTTTCTGTAGAGGGATAGAAAGTATGCATGTTATAATTTCATAATTATTCTTGTGCTTTCCATGATATAAGTACCTTTTCAAAGTATTAGCTATTAAAGACCTTTTTTATTCACGTCAACCAAAGAAATCATAAATATGATACAGTAGTCATAGAAGAGTTAAAAAGTAGTTGGACTTTCATTTCCCCTTCTGTAATAAATGGCCTCTAAATACCTTTTTCCACAGAATTTTTATTAGATTAGATTAAATAATGAGATTAAAAAATTATTTTAGATGTATATGAAAATGCCAGTGGTAGGGACAATGTAGGTGCTCGATAAATATGGTTTTGCTTCCTTCCAAGCAGATGAGAAATATTGCAGCCTCATAGTGAGATCATTTATTGTGCAAAACAGATATTTCCACAGAGAAAGGCTTTGAATAATGGGAAAGACTCTTCCAGATAGCAGTGCAGCCTTAGAATAGATCCTAACTTGGGAAGAGCATAAAGCTCATTCTTTTTCAACAAGGAGAACATCATGTCCATTAGCCTTGGGAAGAACTGCATAAAATACTCCTGTCTTTGGAGACAGGGACATGTGTGATGGAAATTAAGGACAGAAAGGGGAAGAGCTGTATAATTGATGAGCTCCATATGACTGAGGCAGAAAAACTGAACCTTGAAACTGGCACTTTGCCCAGTTGCAGACAGAGTTTGCCCAGTACGGAAGGTTCCCGACGTGAGCATGTTAGCATGAACACGAAGGATTGTTACTGTCAGCGTGGCGGCCAGCATGTCGAAGTGAATGATGCAGTTCATCAACCCTGAATCACAACAGAATAGAAACATGACCTGGGCTACCTCTGCCCACAGGTGAGAAAAGATGGTAGCTAATCAGAGGGTCCGTCTCGTGAGACAAGTGCATACCTCATTTAATCCCCACAACTTCAGAAGGTAAATATTAGTACCACCATTTCAAAGAGGAAGGAACTGTGGTTGTTTCATTTCCCCATGGGCCATCTGTTAAGTAGCTGAACAAGAAACAGGACCTGGGTATTTTTAACTCTGAAGCCCAGCCTCATATACCACACTCTTCCCTATTTTATAGTTTTATCTGGTTTTTATTTCTAAAACACTTAAAATAACTACAAGTGAATTCTGAGGTTTATAGTATAAGACATTTTATTGTTTCCCAATGAATCCTTTAGTTGTCTCTTGAAAGCCACAAGTGAAAATATCACCTTGGTTATTTCCAAAGATCTGAATCAAATCTAAGTGGTTCTAAGCTGATCTTTGGCATCAGTGTTGAAAGGATCTGATTAAACAGAACTTTTTCCTGTCACCAACTTCTTCAAGGTAATGAAAACAAGTACAAAAAACTAACACAACATTGTAAATCAACTATATTCCAATACAAATTTAAAAAAAGAAAGAAAAACCTTCTTCAAAGATGTATAGTGCTTTAAAGCATTGGGTTTTCATTATCATCTTCATAATTGCAATGGACTGAATGTTTGTGTCCCGCCCAAATTCATATGTTGAAATCCTAAACCTCACTGTGATGGTATTAGGTCATGAGGGTGTAGCCTTAATGAATGGGATAAGTACCCTTATAAAAGAGACCCCAAAGAGTTAGCTCTCTTGCCCCTTCTGCCCTGTGATGATACAACAAGAAGTCAGCAGTCTGCAACCCAGAAGAGAGCTCTCACCAGAAGCTGACCCTGCAGGCTCCCTGTTATCAGACTTGCAGCCTCTGGAACTACGAGAAATAAATTTCTGTTGTTAATGAGCCACCTTGTCTATGATATTCTGTTATAGCAGCCCAGACTGACTCAGACAATGATCATTATTTTTAGTCATTTGAGTGTAAACTGAAAAAACAGAGAAAAGCAGGGCTTCTGAGATTAAAGCCAGAGAGGGGCTAGGCAAGGCCTGCCAGGCACCCTTCTCTCTCTCTCTCCTGAACTGCACTGAGGGGCTCTGAAGAATTTCTATTGTACAGGAGACCCAGCTGGAAAGTTCCCAGTTTAGCCCTTCATTTGTGTGTGTGTGCTATTTTTTAAGAATTGTGTTAGGCTGGTCCACGCTATGAACGTAAAGGTAAGTCAGATGTGGCTCTTGACCCGCCAAAGTGAACAATCTAGACATTAAGCTTCAATTTCATAATAAGTAGTGATCAGCCTTTGTCCGTTATCACTTTTCTATGAAGGCATCATTACCTTACCCTCATATGCATTGCTCCATTTTTGTGCTCACCTACACGTCTGCCTAGAAGATTCAGTGTTGCAATATTTTTAGTGTGTATCCAGCCTGTTCTCTATGAGTCAAAGGAGTTCGGGTGGGGAGGCTAGCTCTCTCTTCTCCCTTCTCATTTTCCTTTTGCTGATGAAACAGTTTTGAAGTATATTTGCAGTGCTCAGAATATGGATGGAACCAAATGATCAATTCTTTAGAAGTGTACTTAATATTTCTGGGTAGAAAGCTACAGTCATTTCCCGAGTTCTGAATATATAACGTACTGGTACCAGGACAGATCACCCCATGATTTCTGGGCAAGAGACTTATTCCCTAAGTCGCCATGCGTCCACTTAGTGTATGCTGAGAGGTTACCGCTCTTGCTGTTTTTTCTTCCCTTGGATCTGTCCATCAATATCTGACACAGCTGCAGCAAGGAACACAGGTCATCCATGAGCTGCCATAATCCCATCTGACCCTGCCACATGGAGCAGAATATTCTACGGAAACTATCGTACACATAGTGCTTACAATACTAGGCTAACACACACTCTTTTAATCTAGAACACACACACACACCCTGCACATACACTCATAGGGTGTGGAACAAGGAAAGAGGAGAGGGTGCATCAAAGAAAAGAAAGGGCAAGAATTAAGGTCTCAGTAAGTAGATCTATTAAAAGTGGAAACGAACAATTAGTATCAGCTACATTACTGGGGAAAATAGCATTTATGGCCTAACTGGGAAATCTATCTTTTTTTACTGGTATCTTTCTGGAATGTGCATATATATCTGCATTATTAGAATGCAACTGAGTTAACGTTCATATAGTCTCCTGAGTAGCTGGAATTTAGAGAAGATGCCATGACAGGCCCTGATGGGGCATTTGGTGGCTTCCTGTATCATGGAAAGAGCCGATTTCCCTGCATCTGTGTCTCAAGTTCTCTTTCTCTAGGCTCTAGAGTCCAGCTGCTTAATTTGTATTCTGCACCCTCCACCACTTAGCCGCGTGACTTTGGGCAACTTGTGATTCCTTTGTCTGTAAAATGTGGCTAGTAGTACACACTGCTTACTTTATAGGTTGCTGTGAGGACGAAATGAGTTAATGCGAGTGGCATTCCAGAGCAGTCCCTGCCAAATAGTCACTCTTCTACAATCTTTTCCTTCTCCTTTTCCTCTTCCATCATCATCAACAGCAGCAGCGTGAATTCTCACTAGGGAGCACCTTCCCAACTCCATGATATCCATCTCGTCATTTTCTATTTCCTCTTTTCGTTCCATTTAATTCTCAAAGTATCTCGCATCAGCAGCCTTCACCAAAGAAACTTTACTTTTCTATTCTTTTTTTTCTTCTCTTCCTTCTTCACACTCTTGCTTTGGGTAATTCCAGTCTCTCCAGCCCTTAAATAACACACGTATGAGAATAATTTTTCCATTTCCATTTCTGAATGTATCTTTCCCTCCCATATCAAGTCCCATAAATGCAACTGCTATTAACTATTTCCTAGATGTAAAAACAAAGCCTCAAAACAAATCTACATAAGCTGAACTAAGAGTTGATATTACCACGTGCCCTGCCACCCTCCCAGAAAAAGTTCTTCCTGCTCAGACCCTTGCAGTGACATGATAATCTCAATCTTGCACTGCCTGTGCACTCCTCAGAAAGCATTTAGGTTTCCCTCTCACCTCAGAGAGTTAAGATACTTCAATTCTTCCACACTAGACCTGTGAATTTTCTCAGAATGATTGATCTCAAGTAAGAATTTTTCAAATCATATAATTAATTGAAGTGTCTAGGAGTTGTTCAAAATCAGTTCTCCGTTAGAATTATAGATCTTAGTGCTTGAGGGAATTGGGGCCTTCTGCCATCTATTTTGTATCTTCTAAACACCTGTCATTGAACTAAGTGTTGGGGATACAAAGAAATCCAAGACAGACCTTTCCTTCAACCACGTGCTGGTTTATTAGGGTTGAAGATATGCACGAAAGTTGAGTCTACGATTCTGTGTCAAGGTCTAAAACGGCAAATCCTATAGAAACATAAAAAAGAGCAAGCTCAGGGAATCTTAGCCCAACACCTAAACAATATACAAACATTTACGATTTGGACAAATCATAAAGATTTGTGCTGATAACTCAGAGGAAGCATAATTTCCTTATCTCCTCCCTCAGCTTTCAGTGCATCCACGAAGCAGATTGCAAACACAGTCACTGAAGCATCTACTTCTTATCCACCTGAAGTTAAAATTCTCCTTCTTTCTTCCTAAATATGAGTAGTTGTACAGTCGTTAAAAATCTCTCCCTCCAAGCTTGAATCTTCTTTGAGTGTGCACAATTATTCTCTGTTGTTATAGGCTACTTGACTAAGCGGGCTTGGCCTCCTTCACTAAAAGCACTCACTGCATACTTTTGAGAGTGGTTCTGGATTCAGACTCAGTTTAAATCACCACATGGTAAAAATAGCCTCTGTGTTCTTCAGATTCAAATCACTCATTCCATTTGAACGTTTAATTTTTTCATCATCTAAACAGTACATTTTATAAACATATTTAATTAACTCCTTTGTCCCACAAACCAACTATACCTTGTAGAGCCAAAGGTAATTTAGTGTGTGGGTAGTTCTTAATAAGAACCAGGTGGTTCACTTTCTATGAACATTACTCTAGCTTTCTCAGTGTTTTCATAAGGTTTTGGCCATTCATAATATGTCTTGTGCATAATGGAAAAAAATAGAGTTAGACATATCATTATGTCCCCTACTATAGACATATCATCATGTCTACTCCTTATACTTTGATCCTTTTTTGTGAAGTTAAAACACACTATAAATTTCTTTCCTGTAGTGCACAGGGCCACTGTCACCAGAAGTCTTACCTCCTGTTATTTTAAAAATTCCACTTCAAAAGCTCCACTGCACTGAAGTTTGATGTTACCATTTTATTCCATTTTGAAAGCCTGTGGTCGTCATTCAAAATTCAAATTATCCTAATTCACAAAAACATACTTAAGGTCTTACTGTATCAGAGTACTAAATTAGATACTATAATTACCATTAAAAAAAAAAAAAAAAACGGGCTTCCCTGGTGGCGCAGTGGTTGAGAGTCCGCCTGCCGATGCAGGGGACGCGGGTTGGTGCCCCGATCCGGGAGGATCCCACGTGCCGCAGAGCGGCTGGGCCCGTGAGCCACGGCCGCTGAGCCTGCGCGTCCGGAGCCTGTGCTCCGCAACGGGAGAGGCCACAACAGTGAGAGGCCTGCGGAACAAAACAAAACAAAACAAAACAAAACAGAAAAACCCACTGAGTTCTAAACTTCCATAAAATGAAAGGCATGTTTCACAGTTACCCCATCCCCTGTTTACCACCATAGCACTATGCTCACAGAGGGAGTCTTCTACGTTTAGCAGAAAAGGAGAAATGATATTCTCTTCCTCTCATCTGTTAACTCAAATAAGATTCAGAGATTCCACTAATACCCAGCAGATAGAGAAATGGTGTTCACAGTTGGCATAGGATCTGAGGTGCACAGCAATGATGACATTCACTATCAACCACACCAGCTGTCCCAGAAGAAGCAGAGTAGCTGGGGTGCCCATTCTATGCCAAGAACTCTGCAAATTAGCACCTCTTTTATGTTTAACTAGCGAGGAGGTGGTCTTGGAAGGCACTTATACCACCAACCACCAGAAGAAATCTATCCATGCCATTGAAAGTGGGATAATATTTAAAGATAAAATTCCAAAGCTCACACTATTCCGAATCCATTGTAAAAAGTGCTCACCCTCAAATCTCAAGTTTTGCTCCAATATGTTGCTACTTCTAAACATTTATAGTCAACAGCAGCTGAGTTTCAGTATAATTCCAGGCAAGACCCTTTGTAATGGAGTGTTAATATTTTTCAAAAGAATAATGCTGGGACATTTCCCAGATCAGCATCTGGCTTTTTCATAGCTCCCTATGGAAAGGACTTACAAGGCAAAGCAGTGGAATAATTACATTTATTAACAGTTTATTTTATGCGTGAATTTTTTTGCACATCTGTAAGCAGCCCACACTTTAAGGTACCAATTGGTTCTGTTTTCTTTTATTCGTCCCTGAGTACCTGACATGAATGATAACGTCCAGCAATGCACCTCACGCCGTACACACACACACACACACACACACACACGCACACACACACACTTCATGAGTATTCAATAAGATTCAGTTCCATAATGAATATCTGGAGTTTGTTAGGTGGAAACACATTTTTCCAATTCACAAATTTTTCTCTTGTAATCGAATTATTTTCAGGAAATGTCACTAGTCACACCAATTTCAAATTAAGAAACAATTAAATAGACAAAACAGGGAGAGAGTTAAACAGCCCAGACATGGAAATAGAAATAACAAGGGGAACAGTAGTTCTTCAGCTCCCCTGAGGTAGCAAAAGGAAAACAAGTGTGACCACGCAGATGATTGCAAAATGTGGGCAATATGCTGTTTTTCTAGGAAGGGGATCTATAAAATTCACTGGATTCTCAATGAAGTCCGCTGTCCTATCTTTTATATTATTCTTTAATAGAAGTTAATGAATTTCAGAAGACATCATGAGAATACAGATGATATTGGATTATTTAAATCTAGGTAATAGTAAGCTGCCTTATTTGTTTCAACATAGAATTTATTAAGCTACTGGATCACCTTAATGTGAATTAAATAAGGTCTCCCCTCAGGCAAAGTATACCCTAATAAAGAAGATATATGTGTACATAGACAAATATAATAGCAAACATGATGACATAAATGACCTAAGTGGGACAGACGTAAACTCTAGGAATTCTGAGAGTGCTAGATTGGAATTAGAACGGGGTGGGGGGAAATCCATGAAGCGGATGGCATCTAAGCAGAATTTTGAATGATGATTGGGATTTCAGTTGGTAGAAATGATGGGAAATGCAATCCAGTTAGGGAAGATTTAATATCACAGAAGTAAAAAGAAAAAGTAAATGGGTTTTTTCTCACTGGAGTGTACAATAATCTTAAAATATAACATGGGCAAGGCAGTTTGGGATAAACCTTATGTAAAAAAATCAGGAGGAAACTTGGTTATATCAAACATAGATAAGCCACTGAAGCATGGGAGAGAAGCAAAAAGATATATTTGTTATAAAGTATAGCACCTAAACTGTAAGAATGAGTCCTATTATAGGAGATACCATTGTTTTATTACATATGTGGATAATTTTGAAGACAAAAGTTTCAAGGTGAGAGCTGGAAGAGAATTAATTATTCTGTATGAGGGAACAGATAAAAATATAAACTTTCTGGGAAAAAAGATCCAAGAAAAAGATTCATAGGAGTCAGATTGATGCTGTTTGGGAAAAGGGTCAAAGGAGAAAAACAAACGGTTGAAGAGCAGCCAGAGAGAGGTTTAAAAAAGAGAGAGAAAGACATCTAAGAAGACGTTTTTAAGTTGTTCTCTGTAGACCTTGGGTATTGGTCTTTTGTGTGTCTCTCCCATATATAGTACATTCTATAGCAGATACACAGGAATGCTGAGGTCTATACCCACAGGGGAGAACTCCTAACAGGATACCTGGAAGCGGAGACCATGAAGAGTGATGATATTTGATGATATGTGTTATCCTAGGGAGGCGGGCATTGACCTTCAGGGCAAGGAGCCTGGATTTCATCCAGCAGATAACGAGGAGCTATTGAAGCTTAGCTTCTTTTGCTTGTTTGTTTTAATCAAATCTGTGCTTTAGAAACATACCTCTGTCAGAAATGTACAGAATATCTTGGAAGAGTAGAGGTTGGGAAAGAGAGAAAGAGATGAGGAAACTATGAAATAATCTGGTTTAGAGGAACTGATCAACTGAATTAGGACATTGGCAGCAGGAATAGAAATGGAGAGAGAGTTTTGACAAGTGTTTGCCAAAAAAGCCAAAAGGAATTGGCACACCACGAATTAAAGTGATGTTAATAAAAGTGACCTCAAAGATGTCCTGGCAAAGAAAACACAAGCTACTTTCAGTAATCTAATTGTTAGGAATATTATAGTCTTACTTCAAAATTACTTTACAAGTAAACAATTTCATTAATTAAATTAAAAATGAGTATTTTCAGCATGAGATAATAGATACAAAATTTCAACCAAAGAAACTAAGTAAAACCTTGTTATTTTACGTTTGATTGTAAATATCACTATAAGCTCACCATTTTTTTCTTGTAAGTATGTACCTATTTAGCTCTGTCCTCTGAAATTTCCTAGCAGCAATGACAAGTGATAGCAGCGAGCACTCCAGCTCTTTGATTATTGTCTCACAAAATCATCTTCATGTCAATAGGAAACAGAATCCAAATTGAAGTGGTTTCCATTGGTCCAAGATGGGCCCATTTGGCAGGAAGCATCCAAATTCAGAATGTGAAGTATTTTGCAAGACAAGTAGCACATTTTCTCCAACAAATCAATGATATATGGAAAAGGGATCAAGGTGTCATTATAAGATAAAAGACATTTAAGAAACAAAATAACTAAATGCAATATATGGTTCTTGCTTAGATCTCATTAGAACAGCCCAACTGTTCAAACTTATCTTGGATATAATCAAGAAAACATTGGATGGTATTAAGAACGCACTATTCATAATGCTTGTAAATGTCAAATCATTATGTAGTATACCTGAAATTACCATAATATTGTATGTCAACTATATTTCAATTGAAAAAAAATTAAAAGAATTTGGTCCTAATTCTGTTAGGTGTGCTGTTTGGTAGAAAGAAGGAGAAAGAAAAATGTCCTTATAAGTTGAAGATGTAGTCTAAAGTTTGTTTCTGGCGAAATGGTATATCTCATGTTTGCCTTAAAATACTGAAGGAAACAAAGTGAAACAAAAGGTGTGGAGATGGGGGGCTTGTGCAGATTGAAATCAGCTTGGCAAAATGTTGAAAATGATTGAGGTTGGGTGATATGTACATGCAATTCATTAAACTATTTTCTCTAAATTTTTGTATAGAAATTTCAGTAAAATCATGTTTAAAGAAAAGATTACTCCTAGGTTTTACATTACAAAGTAGACTACTTCAATAACCTTGTATCTGGTCTCCCCACCTCATACACATCCCTATTTATCTCTGAAATTGTCACCATGTTCTCTGTTTTCTTGATCATGTGACTTCTCCGTGTCCATAGACTTGAGTGGTCCCACGTTGCTCATCAAATTAAGCAGAAACTCACATAGGGCCTGCCATTTAAGGTCCTTTTATTTATTTTGCAAATTGAAGATTCATATAAGATAAAATTAACCGGCTTATCATGAGCAATTCAGTGACATTTAGTACGTTCACAGTGTTGTTCAAACAACATCTCAATCTGGTTCCAAAACATTTTCATCCCCCCCAAAGGAAAACTCAAACCCATTAAGGAGTTAAACTTTAGATTCTTTTTAATCTGGCCAAAACTGGGGAGTTAGCTTTGTCTCTGAATATGGCCAATGCTTTTCTCATTCCCACATTTGCTCACATTGGTTCTTCTCCAATAATGCCTTCCCCAATTACTGTCTTTAAACATAAAACTCATTTAAGGGGGCTTCCTTGGTGGCGCAGTGGTTGAGAGTCCGCCTGCCAATGCAGGGGACGCGGGTTCGTGCCCCGGTCCGGG
>NC_041226.1:49558568-49561246 GCF_002837175.3 Physeter macrocephalus | reverse complement strand
CGGGAGAGGCCACAGCAGTGAGAGGCCCGCGTACCGCCAAAAAAAAAAAAAAAAAAAAAAAAAAAAAAAACTCATTTAAGCCCCAAACCGAATTCCGCCTCATTCATGAAGTCTCAACAATGCCATCAACTGGGCAATCTTCTACCTCCTCTGAATTCCAGCTTTGACACACCTTACAATGATGAAAGATTGTGCTCATTGATATAATTTCATTGAACATAGAATTTACATTTCACAGTTTATTATTTCCATGATAATAGAGAAAAAAAACCTTAGGAGAAATTAATTTTTTTTTCCCAACCAGTTTTTTGGGCTATTACATCTAAGGGGAAGAAAAACAGAGCTCACACCTCTGCAATAGATAAATGTTCTGGAAAGAGGTTGACTCCACATTAAATCACAGCGTGGGAGAGAAAGGTACCATGATTGCCAATACTGTCAAAGTGTCTGGTACAAGAGAGGGTTCCAAAATACTTTTCAAAAACAAAATGAAACAAAACGGGTGGTGAGGCTGAAAATAATAACGAGGAAAATCTAGGGGTATAAGTGTTCAGCATTTGAATATCCTCCACAAGGTCATTGCTGGCAAATGCATTTTGGTTGGTTTGGTCTGGCACTCAAACTGTGCGGGAGAGCCAGAGCCTTCCCAGCCCACCTGGTTCCACTCCATGGCACCATCAGAGCTTGGCACAGGTGAGGATGAATCACAGGAATACTGGAATTAGAAAGGCCTGTGTGCTTTAGAGGGAACCGAGTCCAATCTCCTCCTCCTGAAGATGAGGAAATGGGGCTCTGAGGAGGGGATATTGACTTTTCCAAATTTATTTAACTGGTAGTTCTAAAACCTGTCTTCGAACTTAGATATTCTGGTCCTGATTCCAAGACTCTTTCCGTACAGGATCGAAGTTATTTATTTATATATTCATTTATTTTTATTGAGTTTTAATCAACTTGCTTATTTCATTTTTCTAGGCATAGGAGTTTTCTTTAAAAGTTTGGTTTATGGTTATCTCCCTTTTGCTGGAGGAAAACAGACTCATAGACATCAAATTTACTTGTTTGCTTTTTAAAAAAGTAAAAGACACTTTACAGCAATTTGCTATAATTTGCTAAGTACTGTTAGGTCTCTAGACCACATGGCTAACAGAGTAAAGAAGGGGGAAAAAATTAACAATAAGGTCAACAGAAACACAACTTGCCTTGGGGAATAAGTCCAACGTCTGACTCAGTTTCTGGCTTTCCTGTGATATACACTCAAATAGAGGCCCAGCTCATCCAAGCTGTGGGCCACAGAGAGTGTCTAAGTTTGCATCCACTGCAATGATCTTTCAATCCTGTATTATATTAATTTGCTAGGGCTGCTGTAGCAAAGCACCACAAAGTAGGTGGCTTAAATAGCAAAAAAGAAATTATTGTCTCACAGCTCTGGAGACTAGAAGTCTGAGATCAAGGTGCTGACAGGGTTAGCTCCTTCTGAGGGCTCTTCCCTCTGTACCATGCCTCTTTCCCAGCTTCTCGTGGTTTTCTGACAATTTTAGTCATTCTTGGCTTGTAGATGCATCACCCCTGTATTAGTATTTATTTCTCACCGTTCCGGACGCTAGGAAGTCTAAGGTCAAGGTGCTGGCTGATTCAGTGTCTGGTAAGAGCTCTCTTCTGGGCTTATAGACAGCCACCTGCTCACTGTGTCCTTACATGGTGGAGGGGGGTGGCGGGGAAAGAGACAGAGAGCACTCTGGTATCTCTTCTTATAAGGGCACTGATCCTATCAGATTAGGGCCCCACCCTTATAACATTATTTGACTTTCATTATCGCCTTATGGACCTTATCTCCAAATACAGTCACATTGGGGGTTAGGACTTCAACATACGATTTTTGGGAGGACAAATTCAGTTTATAGCAACTCTAATCTCTGCCTTCAGGATCATATGGTGTTTTCCCTATGCATGTCTGTTTCTATGTCCAAATTTTCCTTTTTTCGTAAGGACCCCAGTCCTATCGGATTAGAGCTCCACTTTAATCTTAGAAAAAACATCTACTACAACTCTATTTCCTAATAACGTCACATTCTGAGGTACTATCACAGTTGACTTCAACATTTGAATTTGGGAGGGGATACAGATCAACTCATAACCTGTGTGTTGACCCTTTCCTTGGACCAGGACATCCAACAGTTTAGGTGGTGTCTTAGATTTTGTTCCTCCATAAACAAATCCCAAGACAAGACTTTGAGTGCAAGTAGTTATTTGGGAAGTACACAAATATGAGCAGAGAAGTGGGGAAATGACTTGAGAAGGATGCATAATTAAGGCAGCTGCCACAATGGCGACTGAGGAAATCCTATTAATCCCATAAGGACAATAAAGGAAGCAGAGTTATTCTTCCAGAGAGATAAGGAAGCAGGAGTATTTAAACACCAATTTCCCTGTCTGTCATTGGCTGGAAGCTGCTGTGTCCTTCCTCCCCCTCCCCCTCCCCTCCACACTCCCTCTTCTCCCTTTCCCTCTCTTCTTCTCCTTCTCCTCTTCTCCTTCTTCTTCTTCTTCTTCTCCTCCTCCTCCTCCTCCTCCTCCGCTCCCCCTCCCCTCTCCCTCCCCTCCCCTTCCTCTCCTCTCCCTCCTTCCTTCCCTCCCTCTCCCCTCTCCCCCCTCTTTCCTTCCTCTCTCCCTCTCCTCTC
>NC_041226.1:49514725-49558458 GCF_002837175.3 Physeter macrocephalus | reverse complement strand
CTACCCGTCCTCCTCCTCCTTCTCCTTCTTCTTCTTCTTCTCTCCCTCATTCTCTCTTGTTTTCTTTCTCTCTCATGTTTTGCTTTAGCCTATACCAACTATCCCTGGGGAGAATGCATTTACAGGAAAAAAGACACATACCACCATTGTTACCCACTTCTAGTCCTGCTCCCTTTAAATAGTAATCTGGATTTCTGCTAGTCTTCTTCTGTCATATCTGGGAATAACACTTAGAAACATTCACATTAAAAAAGATTTCCTGTCCCATGTCTCACATCTGGTATCAAAAAATCATTCATAGCCTGGCCCCACTCTAGATACTGAGCTATGTTCCCAACTTAGAATCCTACTCTGGAAACTATGCCCATCTATCTACATTCTTCATCTGACACTAAGGCAGAAAAACAAACAAGCATAACAGATGTGAAAAAAATTTAGTATCTGCTTGCTTATCCTATTTGGCAATCTTAATTTGTATTTATGTCTTATCAGTGAACCCTTGCTAACAGAGATTCCATTTTCCTTTAAAATTATTTTGGCCATAAACTATGGCTTTTCAGACCATCTCTAAATGTTCCTCAGTTCCTAGAACATTTGGCCCATGTGCATGACTATGGTGAAAAGAAAACAAAATAATCAACCCTAAACCTTCTAGCCAGCTTTAAAAAGACACACCCAAAAGCACAAAGAAAGACTGAGAATTAACAGCTACTTGCAAATGTCGTTTCCCCCAATTTTTTCATTAGAGATGATGAGGGGGTAAAATTTACAGGTGCTTGAAACTGAAAGTGGCAGATAGGAGGCAGTGGTAAACTGCGTCGACTGCTGCAAGTTTGGATAAAGTGAAGACAGAGAACTTGCTGTTGGTTTCGGCAAGATGCAAGATATTAGTGACTTTGATAGGAGGTGCTTCTGTGGAATGGTGCAAAGAAAAACTTAAAGTAAATTGGGCAGAAAAGGGAAAACGAGAAAAGTGGACACAGTGAGTATTGACAAATCTTCTGAATAGATTAACTATTGGGGAGACGGTGTGAGGTCAAGGGGGAAAAAAATATATATATATAACTTTAGGATGAACACTATCATGTCATGTTTTTAAACAAATGGAAATGATCCAATAGAGACTGATGATATTACAGCAGAAAAGGGGATAATTGGGTAAGCAAATTGGGTAAGAAAGGGTAGTAGAGATGTCGTCTCTGATAGGAAGAGAGACCCTAAGAGAAGAGAAAGCTATGTGAACAGATCTAAGTGGATTTATGGGTTTGGTGGGAAGATGAGATTGTTTTCATGTGATTTTGCATCTATTTTACTAATCAAATGCGAGAAGAGGTCACCCACTGGTGGGGGAAGAGGAGGGGAAGGGATTAGCATCTTGAGATGAGAGAGTGTTTTAGTTTCCTAGGGTTGCACGGGCATGCTGGACTGTTCACTGTTGCCTTCCACGGCCTCACTCAGTGGCTGCCAATATCAGATAATCCCAAAGACCATGGATTTATGGGTTTTGAACCTCAAACCTTGGGCCTTGCCAAGTACTTTGTCCTCTCTTCCTTGAACACTCCCTACCCCTGTGAGACCCTCTGTGGTTGCTTAAGAGATGGTCCACAAATTCTCCACTTGCCTCCCTGGCTAGAGGCAGAGCTTAATCCCCTCCCCTTGAGATGGGCTGACTTAGTGACTCACGCCTATTGAATATCAAAAGGCAGAATTGATGGGATAACACTTTCAAGATATGCTTATAAAAGGACTTCAAGTGGGATACTGACTCATTGCCTCATAGCAGATAGGTGAGGTTGAAGTTCAGCTCTCCCTTTGCCCAGCTGTCAACTTTCCAGTGGAAGGAGAGTACCAGTTCACAAAGAGGGTGTCAGATCAGCTCCCCTCTGGCCCCCACTGCCACCACCAACGGGGCAAACAGAGTGTCAATGAGCCCCAAGCTCCACCTCCCACCACCTCATTCAGCCTTATTGATGCTGGTGAACATGGAGGTTCAGGAGTTTTTCCCTTGAGTTTGGGCTTAGGGTGGGTATTTCCGCTCCCTTTTTCCATGAGTAGACCGCTGTTTCCCCAGTCTGTTGGCAAGAGGAAACAGGGTTTTCTGGGAGCTTTTTATGTCCGTGCCTGATGGTAGTGATGGGTTGGTGGCTTCTGAGGCACTCTCTGGGATGTATAGGAGGAATAATGGAACCTGGGGAGCCCACCACCATGTTGTTTTTCTAGTCCTGAGGTCCTGGTCCTAGGCAATCAGCATTCTTCTTTCACCTTTCAGAGACTTCCTCTGCTTGTTGCAGTATGTCTAGGCTACTTTGTGGTTGCTGTTGTGAAGGGGAAGAGCTGGGAGGAATAGGGCTACTGCATCTTGGAAGAACTGAAAGAATCCAGTTTTTAATTTTGATCAATGTCCCTCCATGTCCTAAGTTTTGAAAGAGGAAGCACAAGGTCTCAGGTTTAAGACTGCAAAGGATGGACTGACAGTGTGGCCAAGTGCAAATGTCAACGAAGATCTAAGTTGATAGCTTTCATTATGCTGTGTTCTGTTTACAGTGGTGCATAGGTTTTGAGTGATTGGTCCCAATCCTATTTTGCCTGTAAGTGCTGTTAATTTTTAGGCACTCTTTTGCAGATTGCAAAGGTTTTTCTAGAGCATTTATATGATGTTAGAGCAGACATACCTATACTCTGTAATCTGAATTCATAAAGTATTTATCTTCAACAGGTAAATCTCTCCTCTCTCTTAGCACACTTATTTTAATTATCTGTTATGTATTAGCTTGATTTCCTCTAACAAGATCTCTTTCAAGTAAGAATGTCTGTCATAAGCTACTCAAGGTCAAGGACCACGCTGTAAATTTTTTCTGTTCCTATTTGTGGTCCATCTACAAGTCAGGATGTCACTTGAGAATGCTCCCTCACAAAGGACAATGTGTTGTCCCATACTTGTCCATGAAGTAAGATTGAACACTTTAAATATTTTACATAGCATGTAATCACATTTCATTTGTCTTAAATCCCTTCATGACAATAACCAGTTCAATGGACTCTGCAGATAAAATACTCCTAAACACAGTGTTTCTCTCCTTCCACAAATGGCTAAATTTTTTTTTCCACGTTACACCACAACCATGCTGAGTCAATAAAACAGAAACACATGCGTACGTAATAATCATGGTTTTCATTTCTTCCTTTTTGGTTAGATGAAGTATTTAGTTCACTCTAGGGAAGATGGTCTTGAGGACCCCCTAATCATTACATGTTCTTTTATTTTTAAGTACCTAAATCATTGCCCAGTTTTCTTAAAATAAAACTACTCTGTTCAAAAGGTAACACATTTGATCTCCAGTAGGCGCGTTCATAAAATGCCTTATATTTATACAGTCCTTTATAAAATATTTTCTCATATCCTTTCATCCTGACCTCCTCGATAGAAATAAAGGTTAAATATGTAGCAGATTTTTCAATTAGCATTTTTCAGATGAGGAAATGGAATCTCAGTGAGATTAAATGACTTGCCCAAATTCCACATTGAGTAAATTATGCTATCAGGAATTAAACAAGAAGTTCTTGATATCCTTATACATTAAATCATTAGAAGGAAAGAGTATCTTTTACACATGAGCAAACTCAGGTCTGATAGCTTGGGTTATATGTGCTCAAATCTTCTCAGGGACAGTGTTCTTGCTTTAGTTTATGCTAAATAAATAAAATTTTAAAAAATAAAAGCAAAACCCCTCCTCCACCTTTAACAAGGTCTCCCATCATTCTCACTGTGTTTCACATGGCTGAGTTTGCTATTTAGGGAATCATCAGAGTATCATTCCAAATGGAGAAAAATCAGATAAAACCCAGTGTTCCTGGCTAAAGTCTGTGTGATTATGAACACAATACTGTACTTACAGTAGGATGCCAGAGTGAATAGAGGTGGCTGCCTTTGAAAGGATGAGCATTTGTCCTGACCTAATAACTATCTAACATTGGGTCCAATTATCTTTCTGCAAGTGGCACATTATTATTTGACACATTAATTGTTGTGTCATTTCTTTCTGAAAGGCATGTTGGGAGTCTAATACAAACCAGAGGCTTCATGAATTATCCATGTCATATGCTGCAGCACTGATGTACCTTTTTCAAAATAAAATCAACCCAATCTCATCGCCTGTTTTCGATGACCACAGGCCGATCTGTGCCACTGTGGACCCCGAGAGCTTTCTTCCTGTATCTTGGCATTTCCGATAAACATCAGCCATGGTCCACTTATACACTACAGCTATGAAAGCACTCCTCCTCATAGGCAAACCACAGACACATATCTTTGGTAGCAGGAGCATTCTTTACGACATAGCTTTTTGCCTTGGGATTATTGCACAAGAGTGATAGGTCTCCTTTTTCTGTGTCCGTTCGACCTTGGTTCCACTCTTTTCCAGTAAGGGCTCTCTGGATGGAGAACTCTTCCCAGGGCATAAAGACCCCAGCAGTCCCCAAACATTCAAGTCTGGATGACCTTCCCTTGCTGCAGCTGCCACTCAGCAGCCTTTAAAGCTGATGGGCTGGCGGCCCTGGGTTTGCCTCTGGGCCTGTCACTTGTCATGTTGTTAGACCGCTGATGGGCTGTCGCTGCCTGCCCGTGAAGCCTGCACTTCCCTCTTCCAACTTGGGCTGCCGCTGGATGATAAAACCAAGCCGCCTCACAGCCCTTCATCCTCCTCTAGATCCCTTGGTTGAATCCGTCTCGAATAGGAAAACGCAACCTTCCCATTTTCCTGCCACATACACTGGGCGTGCATATTCCACAACAAATTACCATTTAAAAAAATCGGAATTAGAAGGCATTTGATGTTCTATACTTTGCTGCTAGTGAATGCCAAGCCACCCTGAAGACTCATCTCTTCTTTTGGTTTTAATTGGGTTCTTTTCTGTTGCTTTCTCAGTTTGCAGCTGACTGACATATACTGCTGCAGACTACCCAGTGAGTTGTTCGGTGAGCTAGAGGTAGGATAAATTAAACATGCTATGTATCACTGAATCCATCTTTGGCTGCCTCGTGGTACATTATAATTTGGGAAGGCACTATTAAAATAAAATGTTAAAGAAGAAGTAGAGGGCTTTCCTGGTGGCACAGTCATTAAGAATCCGCCTGCCAACGCGGGGGACACGGGTTCGAGCCCTGGTCCAGGAAGATCCCACATGCCGCAGAGCAGCTAAGCCCGTGTGCCACAACTACTGAGCCTGCACTCTAGATCCCGCGAGCCACAATTACTGAGCCCACGTGCCACAACTACTGAAGCCCGCACGCCTAGAGCCCGTGCTCCGCAACAAGAGAAACCACCCCGATGAGAAGCCCACGCACCGCAACAAAGAGTAGCCCTCGCTCGCCGCAACTAGAGAAAACCCACGTGCAGCAACGAAGACCCAAGGCAGACATAAATGGATAGATAGATAGATAGATAGATAGATAGATAAATTTAAAAAGAAAAAAAAGGAATGAGCAGAAACAGCCTACTGTTAACATGTCCAATGGCAAGAGAAAATTACAGGTTTCGTTGTATATGCGGCACCATCTGCCTCTTCATCTAGGCTGAGCCTTCGGCTCTCCTAGGGGAAATTGCTATGGATAAGTTATTCAATTAGAACAGCATTATTGGCCAGCCACCTTGGAGAACTGGGTTGATGATGTTGTGATTATCCTGCTCTACATTCCTTCATGTCTCTGGCAGACCGCAGTGCATGGCAACTTCCTTAAGTGTTTACTGAGCCCTACAGTAGAGGTGAACAATTGGAATGAAGAATATCAAGGATTCCTGAAAGAAAATCAATTTTGAATGAACTTTTCTTGCTTAGCTACAGCTTCAATATTCTGAGTCATACTGTATTTTTGTGGACTTTCATTGAAATAATTGATAGAAGTGGCAGTAGAGAGGAAAGTGAGTTTCATGATATGCATTTAACCTGTGGCACTGCACAAAATAATTCTTCACGTGAGATTACAAGGTAGAGAAATACTCAGGTGTCCTCAGATAGGATATTAATCTTAGGGATGGGAAAATCTCATAGGAGAATAATACATTTTTTAATAAAGATTTTAGCTACCCTTTAAAAACATTTGTTTTATTAAAAGTAATAATTATTTATGATTCACTGTCTACCAGGAGGTCAGAGCCCTTCCTTTACAGATCATGGCATGCAACAAACTTCCTAAATGGGAGATTTGGGGGGTGTTTATTGTCATCTTCAGATCCTGTGGTTTGCAACTGAAGATCTAGTAGTATTCTTTTTGCCTCATCCAAATAGAATATACATACATTATATGTAAATAGATTGTGTATGTATGTACATCATGTGTATATATATAATTTTTATATTTTTAAAAATTATAAGTGCCTATTGAAGAAAGTTGGAAATACAGAAACATATTTAAAAATGAAAATCTAAAATCATTTCTTTTCACACTTCTCATAAATATGTATGTATACATACACTCTGGTATGGCAAATATTTCCAAAGTGCTTATTTGCATCCTGGGGTCAATTGGGACCAGATTTTATGATGGCTAAATGAGCAGGAACTCAAATGTGCCCCTCATCACTGGTTCAGATGCTGATGTCCCTGGAAGGTGGCTGTCTGTATTTCAGCTTTTATGAATTATGAGAATTTATAAACTCATATTCTTTGCCCCCCTTTTTCCTTGATGTGCTGGCATTTCCAGTCACTCATTTTTCAGGCCTTCTTATAATATTAGGACATTAACCCTTTACTGCCAGTGCATGGTTACGGTAAAAAGCAGAGGAACTTTTATTCAGTTGTCTTACTGTTTTTAAACTTTCTATAACAATATACCCTTTTGTACCTGTAGGCAGCCAGGGCTGATGATAGCTCCCACCATCCTGTCTTTGGTAAGCCATTGTCTATCAGATTCTTGCCATGTAATAGATTTCCCAATATAAGTCATCCTTATATTCCGACAAATATTTGGAACACTCTTTTGTATATGCTCTGTTTAAAATTTGGCTGTAGATCTTTTATTTAGAATTATTGCTTCTACATTTATATTAGAAGTTGGTGTATAATTTTTGGAGGGTGAGCAGACGTCATATTTTAGTATCAGGATTGTATGAACTACGTAAAATAAATTAGGTAATTATCCTTTATTTTTTAATATTTATTTAATTTAAAAGTTTGTGTGTACTATTCTAAATTCCACAAGCTTAGGAACAGTATACATGGAATGGGAATTATTGATTCCTTGAGAACGGAAAAGAACTTACCCGTTAAACTGTCTGTTTCCTAATAACCTGTTAATTACGTTTCATGTTTTTGGTAGGATTTTTACTCCTTAATAAAGAAAACAAACATTTTACTGACTTTTAAAAAATACTGATAAAGCTTTTTTTACATTTTGTTGTCTGTTAGTTGCCCTTATTAGTCCATATTTTATGTACCTTGGTGAATTCTAGTGCTCCAGGATTATATTTTTCAAAATTTTGCCTGCGTTTTTTTTTTTCAGGCTATGAGAACTTTATCATTTTTTTCCGCTTTTCTGTGTTCTGATTCACTGGCTTATGTTATTATCTTATCTTTATTGATTCGTATTTTGTTTTTTTCTTTAACTTCCCTTCTTTAATTTCTTTGCTTCATGAACATATTTTTTCCTCCATTTCTTAAGTTTTGAAACAATAGGGAATAAATTGGACTGTTAATGGGGGGCAGAATCATTTTCTTTATATTCTACATAATCCAATATTGTTTTAGATATTTCTTCGATACAGTCATTATTCAAGAACTCTTAAATTTCCATAGTTTTCACTTTTTATTTATTAAATTTTGTTATTACTAATTCTGTTATGGCCATTGAAGATGATCTCAATTTTGGTTTTGGTGTGAAGAAATTTTTGTGGCCTAGTTAATAGTGTTTTTTTGTTGTAATGTTCTATGTTTGGTCATAAAGAAATTTTGTTTAAATGCATGTTTTATTAAAAATTATGTTATTTATCTACACTTCTCTGAGTAAAACAAACTAAATTTGCAAATGAAAATCATCATTTGGCACTCCAGCATGGTTCAGACAAAATGTGCCTTTTTCAAGGACTTTCAGTAGTAATTGAATTGATGCCACATCCCTTTGTATATTTGTACTTGATATAGAAAGACCTCTGTTCAAATCTCTGCTTTGCTACTTACACACTAGCTTGTGACGCTGGCAAAGTCTGACCCCTTAGTTTCCGCATCAGTAAAATGAAGACAATGATGGGCCCTACTTGAAGAGGTCTTGTGAGGATTAGATGAGTAAATGAATGTCAAGTGCAACATGTGCCATTAATGAACACTAAAAAATGTCAGCTCTTCCTATTTGAGGACTTCTAGTGTGGGTTTCTCGTGATTATTTGTGAGACCAAGATGATTCTTTGCTCTGACTGTTTTGAGGACACCTTTTCATTCTGCTGTCTTGGCTCTCAGTAAAGCCACCTCTACAGTCTGTCCTGCACTTTAGCAGCTGGGGGAATTTTATACTATCCCTGCTTTTGATAGAAAGAATAACTGCTATTCTTATAGCACTTATAAGCTGAAATTATATCTCGCAATTCCCTGAAACATGAATTCTTTGACACTTCCTGAGCAAAAGAATGAGAAGAGCAGTCAGAGAATTTTAGTGCTTGGCCGTTTCACAAATTCTGTCCTGAGCGTGACAGGTCTCCACCTGATATATATGTAATCTATGAAACTTGTAGATAACCATAGAGGTCATTTGTTTGCTCTAGCAATTTTTCACACTGAAAAAATGGACGCAAAACGTTAGATTATTGCCACAGCTTCTGATTAACTTACCCTTTGAGCTATGTTATAGAAACATGACTTGCTAGTCAATAAATAAATGACCACATATTTTGAAACAACTAAACCATTAGGGAATGTTTTAATTGATTATTTGTAAAGTGTATATTTTTAGCGCAAATTTTGACACATATTAATTACTTAGCAATACTTCTTGATTTGTTGATTTCAGTTTGCAGAAGAAACACAGAAAGTCTTCTCTGTAAGCTTTAGAAAAAGGACAGTAATCATACTCTTTATTTTTACTTCGTCCAGTGCAAAAAAGCCACACGACATTACTGTCTTTTTACCAAGAGTGCTTACAGTGCAGTTGCCTGTGCAAAGCCCTAAATATTTTCAATATTCAGAATGCATTCATCTAACCATTAATGTAGGATCTATAGCATGCTTATTGATGATCATCGTTTGTAGAGGTCCTCCTGTTAATGTCACTATGTAGACATGCTAATGAGCAGAAAAGGTCAATATATGACAGTAGTTTTTTTGGCAAAGAGCATTGCCTAAATCTGAAAAGCAAATAATATGAGAGCACTTAAAGTCTTTGTGAGATTACAAAATATGAATGAAGTTTGTGAGTTAGTGAATAAACAGACTATTAGAGATGTCATCTTAAACTCAGTTAACTATCTAATAAGCTCTCATAAAATACTACTTTCAACATAGTATGAACTTTGAAGCCTAACACAGGTATCATTGTCACCTTCATTAATTACGTACTTCATAGAATGATGCAAGACCTTTAACTAGACTCTAATAAACTCATCACAGTAATACTGCGAGTTATAGTATTATCTTTACTGTAAAACTAAAAAAGCTAAGTCCACAGAGCTTGTCAATGTGGGAACTGGTTTTTGAATCATGTGTGTGCATATTTATATATACTAATATATATATTAATACAAACACAATGTATATACACACACGTGTATATTATACACACGTGTGTGTATATACTATAATAATATAAGTGTTCATACTTATACTTTAATAAAAGCAAAAAATGAAAGAATAAACCATAAAATTTAGAAAAAAGTAGATACAGTGTGGAGTGTTGGAACAGAGTGAAGAGGATAGGGATAAAAGCTAGATTTCTGAGCATATGCTTTGTTTATCATCCCTACTGGAACACCCATATCTATGTTCAGTCTAAATCTTTTTATAGCTGCTGTTTTAATGACAGCAGAGACTACATCCATTTGAACTGCAGCATCCAAGTTGATCAGTTATCTTTATGTGGTAGCATGAATAGTATGGCCATTTAAGGGTACACTTGTATAACGATCATCTGTAATGATTTTAGGATGAACATTCAAAGCTCATTCATGGAATATGATTATGGTCTAATATCTTTGGGAAATGGCACATCGAAGAATTTTCCAGAAGTCCTAAAGAATTTCCAAAAGGACTGAGGAAGTTATGTGTAGGAAGGGAAGTATGATATGGGACTATTTGGGTGAGAAGTCAGGCCTGTTGCTCAAGCTTCAACCAGAATAGTTTCACTTCATTGTATATATTGGCCTTCAGTGTAAGATTTTCTTTATAGAACAGGATCTGCAGCCCATAAAACAGTTTGAAAACTACTGACTTAGAGAAGAAATAAAATATTTTAATTAGAATTATCTCTCATACATTAAATCTACATAAGATTATATATGTTTTATTATTCCACAATATGGATTGCAAAAAAAACCACACCCAAATATGATCAATCAAATAAAAAAGGAAATAATGACAAGTTCCAAGATCAAGTATAAAAGAATATATGCTTGTACCAAATGTCAACAAAGTAGTTGTTGCTGCACATGAAATTGGCTCTAGTCTTCCTAGAGGTCAAAATAAACCAGATAAGTTACATAGCTCTTATTTTGAAAAAGAAAGGGGGAAATAACAGGGGATGCAAAGTGCTTCCTGTACTATATTCAGAAATAAATTTATTGGAAAATTATGTGGAAAGTAAGCAGTGACTTTATCAGTTAGAATCCCCTCAGCTGCAAGTAATGGAAATCCCAACTCGAACTAGCTTAAACAATAATGCTAACCTTGAGAAAAGAGGACCATTTCCAGAATCCCCCAGAAATCTTCTCATCATGTCTCGTTGGCCAAAACTGGAGTACTTTTTCTTACATCAGTAAGTTCCTGGAAAAGGAGGAAGAATCAACTACTCTAATACTTGTGTATTATAGGGCTAAATACTGTAACAAAACTGACTTCTGTTAGAAAAGAGGAAGGAGGAAGGAAGAATGGATACTGTTATAGGCAACCCAACATGACTATGTCAATGATTTAATGGAAAATGGCCTTGTCATTTACCTTTACCACAATCACCAAGATGTATTTTATATGATCATTTCTCTTGCATCTTTCTAAGGTGTCAGGGGCTCATATGAAAGGACATCTCAGCCAAGGCTAATGAGATTCAAATATGTAGCCTGGTTATTCAACTTTATCCAAGTGAGACTTGAACTGAGAATTCCTCAATGAATGAATTGAAAGCATTTCCCTTAAACTAGAGTTTTCTAGCCCAAATTAAACTTTTTTTAATGTTAAAATTATTTTAGGTTACTTCTGTGATAAGAAACTGGGATGCTAGTATTCTGAAAAAGTAGATCCATAAGCATAAGCATGAAAACTAGCCAAAAAGAGGAAAGAGCTGTCAATCAATTATAAAGTTTTCTCACCAGGGCGAAGACCATTTTACTTCTTCACTGTAGGAGTTCCAATAAGGAAAATCATTTTTACCTGAGAATGCTTCGTTGAATAGGCTCGAAGCAAAGTGCTTGACAGAGACCATAAATTTCCACGCTAGGGAACAGGACAGTGTACTTTTTCCTGAATCATTTTCAGAGGAAGTGTTACCATAGTAGTGCCACAGCCATAGGGTAATCTTGGTAACATCCTTGTGGGCAACTGAAGCTAAGCATCATCACCAGTGAAGGCCAGGATGGCTTGTTGGCCCATTATATCTACCGTCTCGGTACCAAATAAATTTTCTAAATATGTAGAATTATTTTCAAGAGATGCGTTCACATTAGGGAATTTCTGTTACAGGATATGCTTATAGTTTTCTTACGCGTATATTTAGCACATCTTATCTGACAACAGATACCAGAATCATTTATCTTGTAAGGCCACGCTGGTTTCATGCTGTTAAAGCTGTCATTACTTACTAGAGGGGCCCATATATAAAGTTTATGTAAAAAAAGCAATCAGAACATTAAGGTGTAATTTTAAAAATAAAGGGGAGCAACTGAAACAACACTTGAAGTTATTTTAGAATAACTGGGAATCTTTGTTAATCTCCTGCATCTTGGCCCATAGCCATTTTCTTGTCTACAGAATCAATGACAAGTGAAAAGTTAATGAAAGCTACCAGGAGACTTACACTGATGAATTGTTCAGGATTGTATTCAGCTGCGTATTACAGAAATCTGACAAACAATGGCTCAGACAAATAAGGATTTTTTTTTTTATCTCACATAACAAGGAATAAAGTTGAAAGCCTTGTAGGACCATACACAAAGAGCCAGGCTACTGCTATCTCTGGTCATAGAAGACAGAAACGCAGTTATAATTCTAGGCATCACATCTTTGTTCAACGAAAGAAGGACAAGATGGAGTGGCAAAAATTTACACCAGTTTAGTGAGTCTGTGTATGTTTATGTGTAATGTACACTCATACTTATCACCTAAGTTACTAGAAAGCTCCATTTTTCCATGAACACCTCCACTTATATCACATTAGCTCAATCTGGAAAACATGACCACCCTTAGCTTCAAGGGAGTCTAAGAAAAGGAATACTTTAAGCTCAATACATCTCTGCCTTCCAAAAATTAGGGCTCTGTTAATAAGTAAGGGAAAAATGGATATTGGATGGACAGTTAGGAGTATCTGCCTCAGTTATTCTTTGGAGAGTTCTTTATCATATTAAAAAGGGCATACTGCCAATGCAGGGAACCACGGGTTCCCCTGGTCGGGGAAGATCCTACATGCCGCAGAGCGACTAAGCCCGTGAGCCACAACTACTGAAGCCCATGTGCCTAGAGGCCGTGCTCCACAACAAGAGAAGCTCCCGCAATGAGAAGCCCGCGCACCGCAAGGAAGAGTAGCCCCTGCTCGCTGCAACTAGAGAAAACCCGCACGCAGCAACGAAGACCCAACACAGCGAAAATTTTTTTAAAAATCTTTTTTAAATAACTAAAAAGGGCATAACTGTAAATTTTAGAAAAGTTGGACCATATCCCTACTTGCTCTTCACATCATATATTGGACTAAAAAGATATTTATTTATTCACCCAAAAGTCATTATTATATGCAAATTCTGACTAGGCACTGTATTAGATGTTAAGGAGACAAATGAGACACAAACCTGACCTCAAGGAGCTTACAATTTGGTAGATGAGAGAGAGTGTTAAAAAAAAAAAAAAAGTGCAAAGGAGTAAAGACAACCAGAATACATACGTTGCCCCCAAATATGCCTTTGAGATAAAAATTACTTCGAGCTGAAAGCAATTAAAACTCAGCAAAGCCAGAAAAAACCTCCCCCTTTTCTGCCCAAAGGCAGGATATGAATTCTCTTTTTACTGGAGAGGGACTCTTATCAACCTAGAGACCATCTGCAAATAAACCTTCCTCCGTTAGTTTTCTTCCCAGTTTGCTGCCTTTGAAAGCCTAAAACTGCCGTCCTTTGACCTGTCATTTCTCTATCAAGTTATTGACCGTTGTTGAAGATGCTAGGTGAGCTGAAATTTTAAGCCACCTTTTTGAGTTATCTTGGGTTTACTTTTCTCCCACCCGATGTGTGCTACATACAGTAATAAACTGTTTTTCTCTTGTTAATCTGTCTTCCTGTTGAAAGAGTCCCAGCTGCAAACCTAAGGTGGGTAAATGTGGTTTTGCCTCCCTACAGTGGCTTTTGTCCAGTGACCAGCAGTAACTGTAGGAAAAGTGATGCGTTTTACCTGAGAAGACTGGGAATAGGAGTGTCAGGAATGACTTCATGCCAGAGTTAGTCATGAGCAGTATCTTGAAAGGAAGTAGGCATCTGCTAAATAGATTGCCTGGGGTGATACGGAGGAAACTGCACATTTCCATAAGTTTGAGCAAAATCACATAGGACTCAGAGAGCTTAGTGTATTGCACAAAGCTGTGAGGGAATATAAAAATTAAACTCAAGTGAAAAGGAAAACACTTTGTGTAATATAGTCAATTAACAAAGAAACCATTTTCAAAACAAAATGATATGAATTCCCGAACTTGCTGCTTAGAGAGGAAGCCTCAGTAAATCTTAGATTGAGTTCTCCTGAGAGTTTAAATAAAAACGGTGGTTTTG
This sequence comes from Physeter macrocephalus, assembly GCF_002837175.3. NCBI lineage: Eukaryota > Metazoa > Chordata > Mammalia > Artiodactyla > Physeteridae > Physeter > Physeter macrocephalus. The sequence continues at coordinate 49,544,305 of NC_041226.1, read as the reverse complement.
TTTTCCTGTCCACATCCACACAATAGTGCTGAATTAAGGTTGCAATAGGGGGGTTCCACACTACCGGCCTAGGGGGTAAAGTAGGATCTGTAATTCCATAGTTCATCTCTCCCAACTGTATTGCAAAATCCATCACTTCGTCTGGCTCTAAGGGAAGGAATGTCTCTATGGAGTATCTCACAGCATTTTTATTACTCAACATTTCCATTTTCTTGGTCCAACATCTTTTTAGTGGCTAGACCCTGATTTTTTCCGGTGAAATTGAAACTTCCGTGCAGTATGGATACCATTGCTGATAAGTGAATCATTGGAATATGTGGCTAAATGTTTCTCTTTTTTTCTCTTTGCTCAACCACATACTTTTATTTTGGCTGCCATTATAACTTCCAAGCACCATTGTCCTGCCTTCATAATCTCTCTTACTAGAAAATGTAATCTACCGATCAGTCTAGTTGGTGCTTTTATTTAAAAAATCAGTTAGGAAAAAAATCAGTTCTGTTCCCTGGTGGGAAACAGAACTCATCCTCAAAGTTTCATAGAAAGAGATGCTAATAAGTGAACAATGTACAGAAGGGGTGAGCGGGATTAAAAAACAATAAGGGATGATAAGGCTTCCAGAGATTAGCAGTAGTCATAGCTGTTTTCAGCTGGGTCTGAAAGAACTAGAGAAAGGAAAGGCATTTCCAGAGATCAGTGAGAAAGGCGACTTGGAGGAGACCCCGGGGCAGTAGCTGTGAGTGTGGAGAGACCTGGCACCAAGGAAGGTGGGGGAACAAATGCTTTGATTTTCTTCTCTCCCCTCCCTCCATCTTGTGTTGGTTCTTTCCTCTGGCCAACCCCAAGGAAAAACCGGCTGGGCAACTTTCAGGCACAAAGCAGGGAAGGGAGGAAAATAGCTCTGTTAGGAGGCAGGGAAAGCAGTAACTAGGAAATCACTCTACGTATCTTTTAGGTTGACAACACTTATTTTTCATATTCCAGAAAACTCCAAGTACCAGATAGCAAATTACACTAGGCTTCTGGTTAGGATCAGATCTCCTGGCACTTGGGCAATGAAATGATGGGAGAGATTGAGTAACATTTAATTCAACATTTTTTAAAGACTCATTTTTTTTTTTAACCCGGGTTTGAATTATGGCTCCGCTAATTAACTTGGTTAAGTTACTTTGTTTTCCCATTTAACAAATGGGACAAATTCATAGACTTATCAGGAAAAAGATAAATAAAATAATTTACGTTAAGCCATCATCCCAGTGACTATCACATTGCAAGTACTTTGTTTTGTAAATGTTGGCTATTATTATTAGAAATTATAAACTTGGCTATTTTAACCAAGTAGCTTAGGATACAGAAATAATAACTACATCATAACATTGTGAGAGTTAAATGAATAAATAAATAAATAAATAACTAGAAAGCACTTGGGGGAAAAAAAGGCCAAAAGCTAGTATTGTTGTTGTTATTATTATCGTTATTATTAAAAATCATACTTTGATAATATATTCATTGACTATACATGTTCTTTTATCTCCTGCTTTTTAAAACATAACAAGTGTATGTTTTAAAAAGCAGGAGATAAAAGAACATGTACAGTATTGTCCCATTTTTGTAAAAATTGTATGTCCCATGATGCCCAGTGAAGAATTTTAAAGTATTTTAGCAAAATGAGTACACTTAAAAGTTGCTAGCTGTAAGTAGTGGAAATAACACACCACCACTATGGAACATGACTCTGTTTTGGAAGGAGCACCAGGGTGGCCATTTAATCTTACACACTTTGGAAAAGGACCCTCATCGTTGACCAGTCCGTAGATCTTGAGAAACTACCTTGAGGGGATTCTCTGTGATAGAGTGTGGTTGCTGACTTTAGGAACAATGATGTCTGATGCACATTTTATTATCCACTTTGGCATCATACTTCTCTTATGATATAAAATTTGTCTGCAGCCCTCCTTGGGCTGCAAAAGGAGGCATTGTATCCACTTTTTGAGGTGCGGTCATCTTAAGAAAGGTGGTGTAGGATTGAGAGCAATGATGAGAACCATGTGACTGTGAACTACAAGGAACTCTACAATGAATAAAGGAAGAGCTTTCTAAACATGAAGAAATTCAGTCCTTTATCTGCTTAAAACATTTATGGTCTATGCCTGAATGTGTACGTTAAGTTGAGAAGAATTAAGACTTCAATGTAAATCATTCATCATCCCGTTGGAGTGATATGTAAAGATTTTAGAAAGATAAAGATTGACAGGCAGACCATAATGGAAGGAGATCTAGATTAAACGTCAGCATTCTGAAATACTGAAGACATTGATTTGATTTTCCAGAGCAAAATGAAGTTGAAAAGAAAAATCATGAAAGATGATGTAAATGAATGTTTTATGCTAGAAATGATATTCACCAATTATATTTTAAACTGCTGCCATTTTTTCCATCTTCATTGTATTCACAAAGTTCAGATGTAATCTTGGCTTGCCAGGACCTCCTAAAACCCTCAATGGCTTCCATCTGCATTTTGAATAAAACTGAAACTTTATGCTCTGACATTAAAAACCCTATCAGGTCTTACTCCTGAATAGTTTGAAATCTCATCTACAAAGCTGCTTACTGACTGTGTTCCAGCTGCCCTTGAATATGGGAAGATTCTTCTCCTCTCAGGGACTGCACACTTGTTCTTCCTTCAGACTGGAACATGTTCCTTCAAGATATTTGCATTGTTGGCTTTTTCTTTTTATTGTGACCTCTATTCAAATGTCACCTCCTCAGAGAGGCTTTTTATGACTCTCATTTCTAAAGTCCTTTAATAGTTTACTTTCCCTGAGGCTTATCTCATTACATGAAATTAGAGCTTTTATTTATTTTTTCTGCTCTTGTGTCTGCCTAGTTGGCCTGGGGAGAATCTCTGGAGGTGTAATATCTGGGCAGCTCAGGAGCCCCACTGGGATGGAGAGTTGATTAAAACTGGTTGAGGCTGACCAGATGCCCTCAGACATTCACTGTCGGCTCCATATCAACCCCAACTCCACCTTCCCCACCACCTGTAATCCAGGTTTGGTAGCATACAACCTAAGGGCACTGCCTCTTCTATGTCTGTTTATTTTTAAGAGGGATTACCTGACCAAGAATTAGCAAACAGAATCTTCAGTAGTGGTTCTGTGGCATTTGGATTTCTCTGTGCTAGAGTTCATCCCCTCCCCCTCCTCCAACACACAAGGAAAATATACTGAAGTATGGTAAATATAGTTAAAATATAAGGGGAGATGTTAAACATATATATGTAGCGTATACAATACTATGATATAGTAATATATAATATTTATTTATAATATATAAAAAGAGAAGTTATTTTTAAAAGAGAACCATGTGGTGGTATGGAGTATAAAAAATAGAAAAGGAAAATTACAGAACACAATGGCTGGGAAAAAAGTAGGATGAACCTTCAAGTAGAACAAATTAGAGAGCTGGAATATCAAGTTGGGAAAGTCCCTGATGGCAGACGGAAAAGAAAAAAAGAGAGTGAAAATAAAAAGAGATGTGGAAGATATACATAGAATTGTCAGATCTAGAAATTAGATGCCCCAGAAGGAGAATAAAAGAATGGATAGCATGAAATATTTCAAGAAATTCCCAAAATTAAAGGATGAAAGCCCCAAGTTTCAAAGTGCTTATAGAGTGCCAAAAAGAAGGCCCCATACTCAGACACAATACAGTAACATTAAAGAATGTCAAAGCGCAAATTTTAAAGTTTCAAAAGAGAAAGAGTAGATTATCTAAAAAGAACAGCAAGATTCATACTGACATCATGCATTTCAACATGAATTCTAGATTAAAAAGACAATGGGGTAATATTTTAGAGTAAAATAATTATGAAAATAGAACTAGATGTGCAACCAAATTATCATTTAAATGGGAGTGTATGATAAAATATATTCTGGTAAATAAGTCTTTAAAAAATTTTTTTCACAAGACAACCCACTTTAAAAATGCTCTTGGGGAGTCCCCTGGGGAAAAAAAAATGCTCTTGAAGGAAATAATGAAATAAGAAGGGTAATAAATTCTGGAGGTTGTTATAAGAGATAGGAGAAATAAGGATGATAAAATACCCTCTATTTCCAATGTGAACATTATTATCAAAGAAAGCTGAGATGAAAAAAAGATAATAAAAAATTTTAAGAACTCAGTGAAAATTCCTGACAATATCAAAAAAGGTAGACAGAAACCAAATGAATAAGAAAATATGCTGAAATATAGATTTTATGGAGAGGGATATGTAAGCATTCATAAATTTAAATAATTAACATGGGTAAATAAACATGAGTGTAGGGCTTATTTTGAAGGTAACTACAATAAAAACAAAGTTTAATATATAACTCTTAAACTAAGAAAACCTTGATTGACCCAATAAAAAGCAGAGCAAAAGAAGGAAAAAAGTGTACAACAGTAAAAACAATATGGAAAATATGGCAAAAATAAGTCTGAAAGTTTTTTTTTAATGTAAAATGTTCATGATCATCAATTAAAGGCAAAGAATTCACTTTCTTCTTTAAGATTTTGCAGTATATTTTCTGCAAGAGACATATTGAATATGTAAAGGCAAAAAAAGGTTGAAAATGCAAATTTGGAAAAGAGTATTTCAGGTAAATATGAACCAAAAATATCTTGGGTAGCAACCTTAATAGTTGAAAAAGAAAAGTATTTTAAACAGTAAAAAGGGAGGTTATAAACTGGTAAAGGAAAAGAGCAGGAAGATATAATTTTATGAGCATATATATATATATATATATATATATATATAAAACAATATAATTTCAAACTGTATAAAGAAACAACTGACAGAATTTCAGGGAGAAATTGGTAAATCTCATTAATTATAAATTTATATTTTAATATACCCTTTGAAACCATAGGTCAAACAGACAAAAAATAAACAGTAATATCAAAGATCTGAACAAATCAGTTAAGTCAGGTTATTTATTGGATAATATAAAACTGAACAGTAAAAATCAGAGATTACACTTATTTTATGCATACACATAGAAAATTAAAATTCCACATATTAAGCTACAAAGAAAGCTTCATTTTATTCCAAGCATCAGTATCATAAAAACTATGTTCTCTGACTATAAATCAATAATATTAAAAATCAACAACAAAACCACATGATTGAACACTAAAAATCATTTCAAGTAATTACCACTGGATTAAAAAGAAAATTATAAAGGAAACTAAAAACTGCTTAGAACTGAATATCAATGAGAACACTAAAGTACAAAAATTGTAAGACAAAAATTATGCTAAACATTAATTAGAGCAAAAGTTCAACTCTAAATAAATTTATCAGTAGATAAGAAAAAAACAGAAATTGAGCAAGAAAGTAAACTCAAAGAACCAAGAAGAAACGAAATAATAAAGACATAGTAAAATTAATCAAATAGAGAACAAACAAAAGAATATTAACAAAACCAGTAATTGGTCCTTGGAAAGTTTAATAACATAAACTTCTGGAAAAAGTAACCAAAAAATGAAAGAAAATACAAATAAAATTATAGAATAAAAATGATGAAATAACTACCAACTAACAGAGGTAGAAAATTAGTGAGAGAATAAGATCAACAACTATTTTTTAAAAAGCAGATAAAGTGGATAAAAAAGCCAAAATTGAAGCGAGAAGAAATAGCAAACCTGAATAAACCAACAAGCATTAAATAAACCAAATGATTTGCCCCTCACCAAAAGCCTCAAGCCCTTATTGTTTTATAGATAATTCTGCCAACATTTTAGGGAATGTTTAGCTCTTATCATGTCAAGCTATTCCAGAAATTAGAAAAAAAATTAATTAAAAAGAATTAGAGTTGCCTAATTTTTGAATCTGATGAAATATTGATTCTAAAAACAGATAAGGAAAATCAAAGAAAATAAATTATAGCCCCATTTTACTTACAAATGCAATTGCAAACATGTTAAATAAAACAGTGATTTTATAAGAAATATTTAAAATACATTGTGATCACGATTAATTATTCCAAAAATACAAGGATAGTTCAACAGCAGAAATTTTATCAATTGCCATAATAATAACCAAAGGAGAAAAATACAGATTTACCACACCGGATGCATAAAATGATATGATAAAATTCAACATTGATTTATTATTATTAAAAGCATAGAAAATATAGAATAAAATGGAATTTCCCTAAGTTAGTAAAGATTATGTAACAAAAACTTATCACAAATATTTTTAATGTAGAAACATTAAGACTGGGAAAGGACAAGAATATCTCTTTCAGCACTACTGTTTGATATGCTACTGGAGATTCTAGCCAGCACTAAAAGGAAAAGATGTAAGAAATGACATAAACTTGTGAAACTATCATTACTTTTAGATTTAAAAACATAGTCCACAAACTATTAGAAATAATAAGATCTCTACAAAGTAACCGACTATAAGATAAACTTTAAAAAACCATTAGCATTAGTCTGTACTGGAAATAAGCTAGAGAATAGATTTTAAAATACATCATTCACAATAGCAAAGAAACTATAAAACATCAAATAATTAGCTCAATTAAAATGTACAGGGCTTCCCTGGTGGCGCAGTGGTTGAGATCCCACCTGCCGATGCGGGGGACACGGGTTCGTGCCCCGGTGCGGGAAGATCCCACATGCCGCGGAGCGGCTGGGCCCGTGAGCCGTGGCCGCTGAGCCTGCGCGTCCGGACGTGCCCCGGTGCGAGAGGATCCCACGTGCCACGGAGCGGCTGGGCCCGTGAGCCATGGCCGCTGGGCCTGTGCGTCCAGAGCCTGTGCTCCACAACGGGAGAGGCCGCGGCAGTGAGAGGCCCGCGTACCACCAAAAATAAATAAATAAATAAATAAATAAAATGTACAGAATCTTTGATGAGTTACTAATAAATTACATTATATGCCTACTAATGATCCAGCAATCTCATTACTAAGGAATTTATCCTAAATATATCCTCATGTACAACAAGCTCTTGTAGCATGTTTATTGCAGCATATCTTCTGTTGACAGGGAATTGGAGTCAAAGTATCCTTCAATGGGGATTAGATGCCACCAAGTAGAAAGTTAGAGGCAAGGAGTAAAAATGTACACACAGCAAACCTGGGAATGTTTTAAAAGCATAATTCTGGGTGAAAAAATAAACAACAAAATGAGATTTTTACTGCAGTATCGTCTATGTAGACTTAAGTTTCACGCACACAAAATAACAACACATGTTTTACAAGAGCACATAAAAACAGAAAGCAGTGTGACAACATGTTTGAATTGTCGTCTCTTGTGTCTAGGGGTAGGGAAGGGGTGAGTGTGAGGAATGGGGCCAAAAGGAAATAAATAAGTTAAAGTGTAACTAAAGTAATAACAAGAAAGTAGTTTGGCACAGACAAATAAGGGTAGAATGCCATAGAACTATAACTAATCCAATCTTTTGCACCTGATACCCAGAAAAATAAGATAACCTCATTCTCTATTTTTAAGTACCTCTATTCAGAGCTGCTGTAACAATGGCAGCATAGGGGAAGTGAAATGGTTAAGGCTGGGCTGCACTGGTTACAGATCCACAAGATAAATGAGGCGAGGAAGCAGCACCATTGGTTCTGTGCTGTGTCCATCTTTCTTGCAGCAGAGCAAGCAAGACAGCAACACATTGATTTACAGTAAAAGGGCCTATCTTTGCAACCAGAAGGGTTGGAAACTTTATTTTTTTTTTTCAATGAGAGCAAATCACTCTTTTAAGGAAGTCACTGAACATCTAAAGAGAGAGGCTTTGAAAAATAAGTTGATGAAATAGGTGGATGCTTTATGTGTCTCCTCAAAGAGGATCATCATTTTCAGCTTTAGCCATTTTTTTAAAGGTAGCCATTTTTCCTACCTTACCTGGTTTAACTGCAACCCAGGTGATTACAGACTTTATTGGAGACCATCCTGAAATGGGGATTGCTAATGATACCCTATGTTACTAGTCTGAGTTTCCTTAAGGCATAATGAATAATACATAGCATCATTATTATGTCCTAGAAAAAGAAAGGGGGGAGGGGCCTGCTTATAGAGAGAGGAAAGTAGGGACTTCAGACTGAATCTCAGAGGCGGCTGGCATTTAAGGAAATGAAGGATATCATTTCCTGCAAATGATTCTTGTTTGCTGCCAAATGCCAATTTAGGTTTCACATAATACAATGACTGCTTTGCCACTTGAACTCCAAAATGAAATTACCTCTCTGTCTGGGACTTCTTCAACTGCTTTCAGCTACTTTGTTTTGGTTGGCTATCTGAATTTTGTTTTATTCGTACAGTCTACCTGGAGAGAAAAATTACTTGCTTTTAGCTTCTTTAGCAGGAACCCAGTTTTTAAGCTCAATGGGAAAAAAGAAAGCATGATAGATTTTGGCAAGGTTTCCAAAGTTACTTGTTTGGAGTCTGAAATGACGTTATTAATCTCCTGGTAAAGGCATTGTATTTATTCCATTAAGGGAAAAATTAAATATTTTTCTGTTTATCTAAGAACCTCCTGGGAACAGAAAGCATAACTTCAAGGAATACAAAATGTGCCAGCAATGTACTAGGGATAATAAAATGCAACTCTTTGACTTTTATTATCTCCAACATTTTCATTGTTCAATTCAGCTCATGGTCACTGAGGATCTGATATTTCTAGGTACTCTGTGTGATACAAAATGTAAATATTTCCTAATTCCTACCCTCAAGTAACGTAAATATCAGCGCTTAGAGAAGAAGATATATATACTACTAATTGTAACGCAGTATATAATGCAAAAGATAACACAAAGGAAATCTAAGGAAAGTAACAGGGGCAGGATAGAAGAGGGAGGAATTAGCTTCTGAGAAGGGAATCTGGAAATGCTCAATGGAGAAGGTGACATTTGAGCAAAGCCCTTAAGGACGTATAGAATTTCACTGGACAGTTATGGGAGTACAACTGCATTCTGGGCAGCAATAGCAATATATACAAGGGTAAGGAGCATAGATTGCACATCGGTGAAACAGTGAATACTTTCTATCATTGAAAGTATGGAACAAGTGCATTTCTCAGGACATGACAGTATAAGACCTGCTTGCGGAAGGCTTGGATTTGTTGCAAAAGAAACTGGGTTTACTATGTGGATAACACTCAGGTCCCAGAACTTACAGGGTAAGCAGGGTAGTGACAGAATGTGACTAATACCTGGGTAAGAGTGTGGAGGATGAATTTCAGGGAAGAGAATGGAGCCGTGGTAATCAGTTCAAAGAATTCACAGAAATCCAAGAGAAGAGTACTGAGAATAGGAGGGAAGAAATACCTTCAAGAGGCCTCATGAGTACCTCATTTTAACAGGGTTATGTGATGAGATGTATTAACATGCTTTCTTCTCTTAAGTTTGTTTTCATATAACTTTCTCCCTACTCAGCCAGAGGCAGACATATGACTTAGGTATTATGAGAATTGTGATAGTAAGAGTGAAAGAGAAATTAAAAGGCGAAGTTGAGCCCTTAACCATTAAAAGAGAATTTTGACGATAAAGACTAGCTCTGTCACATCAAGACTACTTATGAACGACAAAGCGAATGAAACCTGGAAAGGCTGAAACCTTTTTACAGACTGTTGTGAACTTGAAGGAACTGCTTTAAACAGGAAGAGATGATATACCTCAAATTGGCAATTTTAAGTACTTGCAACACCCGCCTCTCACCCACCACCATCATCAGAATTAGGAAGTTGTGAGCTCAAAAATGATATTAGAACTCTATAGGGTACAAAGTTACTTGTTTACCGCACATTATCAGTCCCCTACATAATCAACAATACTTGCTAACTGATTCAAAGGGGTGAGAGTAAGGGGTAATGAGTCAGAAGGATAAAATATGCAGAGAACAAGATGCGATGGTGAGCCATGAGCCAAGGAATGTGGGCATCTCTAGGAACTGGAAAAGAGGAGCCTGACATTGACATAGATGAAGTGATGCCCAGTTCAGTGGCCCTGGCCTGTGACTGGTGGGAAAAATACAGGCGAATTCAGTGACTGCACATCTCTGTACAAGTCCACATCTCAGAGGCACCAGAGATGGGGAGAAGGAAGAGGAAGCCCAAGCGACATCATTGTTATACAAGCATGTGATCAGGGCACAGCTGTGGCACTAGGGCTGCCTAGTGGTCTGGCAGGCCATTATGTATCCAAGAGACACTTCCTGAGCAAGAAGAAGAGAAAAGACTGAATAATGGACTGGGTAAAGGCTTTGGTATCAGTAAAATATTTTTTTTTTTAAAAAGTAGCATCCATACTTCTGAACCTGGGTTAAAGGGAGCACAACGATCCCAGTAATCAAAGTTAGGCAACAAGGTAGAGAAGTGAAACTAATAGGATCCGTGACTCTCAAGTACCAATATGTAGCTAGAACTAGGAGTCTGGATGGGGATCTCCACTGAAGAGTCATCCCATCAAATTGACTATTGAAGCTAGGAGTAAATAAAATTTACTTCCTATCTTAGCAGGCTGCTATAACAAAATACCATAGACTGGGTGGCTTGAACAACAGATATTTAATTCTCACAGTTTTGGGCTCTGGGAACTCCAAGGTCAAGGTGCCAGCAGATTGAGTTCCTGGTGTTGGCCCATGTTTTGGCTTGCAGATGGCCACCATCTCACTGTGTGCTCACGGAACCTCTTCTTTTCACATGTGTGGAGAGAGATTTCTATGTCTTCCTCTTCTTATAAGAGCACTTATCCCATCATGGAGGGCCCCACCCTCATAACCTCATCTACACCTAATTATCTCCCAATGGCCCCAACTCCAAACACCATCACATTGGGGGTTAGTGTTTCAACATAGGAATTTTGGGAGAGACACAAATATTCAGCCCATAACACTTGCCCTGGAATGAAGTATAGGGGGAAGAGGAAAAAAGGGTGAGAAAATATCTAGAAAAACAAACCTTTAAGGTGTGTGTGAGGGAGGGGCAGCAGCCGTTATGAGAACCTGAGAAGGACTGAGTTGAATCAGTCAGAGAAGGGGGAACGGAATCAGAGTATGCATGAGTGAGGTATGAAAGTGTCAAAGGGAAAGAGAGCATTGAGCAAGAGGAGGTAGATAACGGAAAAATGCTTCAGAAAAAGTAGCTATGAAAAGGACCAGAAAAAGCCACAGAGTGTGCCTACTAATAATGGTGTTATTATTTAATATGCTTTATATCTCAGTACTGCCAGATGCTGTCTTAGTTGTTCTTTTTTTAATTACAATATTACACAGGCACCATAAAAACACTTTATCTAAATCAGCTTTGCCCTCTGGTTCCTTATCTGAAGGATAAAATATAATGCAGGTTTAATCATTCAGCTAGCTTATGAACATGTTAGGAAATTAAATTAACGCTTTTAAGTCAGTGCTGCTCTGGTGACCAAAATAATGGTCTTGAGTCCTGTCCAAGTTAACCAAGCTTCCCAAGTACTTAATTAATGGGCAGATTGAATAGCGTTTGCAACAGGACATTTCCTTGTACTCTAACTTCCTCTCTGGCAATAAGTTTTCTACAAAGGTATCAATTAGTGACCTGTAACCACTAAATGGATTTCTCGTTCCAGCTTTCACCAAATGACCCCTAAATGCACAATTGTTATAATCAGTCACTATGTTGTGTACCTAGTACTTAGGACTGTCTTTGCATAATATTTGGAAATTATTTGCTTGCTAGCATTATGAATTTGAATTCAGAATCTCCAATTAAAATTTCAAAAAGCATTACTTTACCCTTTTTAAAAAGCCAAACAAACAGGTCAATTGTGGAAGACAATCCGACAAAAGTACTTACAAAATAACCCTATGCTTGTAGCATCAAGTATAAAGCATTCGTTATTTTAGTTCGTAACATGAACTTGAAAAAATCAAACATAAATGTAGTTATATTATCAGTTAACGTTAAAGTAACAAGGAGGCTATATAGTTAGTATCTTGTCTTCAATTATTATTGATTTAAACTGACTATGAACATGTCAGCTTATAATGAGAGGCTTAAAACGATTCCTAAAAATTTCACAGAATATCTTTCTAAACATCTTATGGAGTCTTGGTTTCTTTCCACAGAAAATAGCCTAAGAAATGGCTACCGAATGCTCTGTTATTGTTTTGTTCTTTTAAAAGAAGCCAATCCCGTGAGAGAGGATGGCTGACAAGAAATGATAAATCCAGTGGAGCATACCAGTACTTGGGTTATTAGGCAGCAAATGGTCAAGCTTATCATGTGCTTAATTGTAGCTTTTATTAAAGAATGATAAATAATAATAAGTAAAGGCAAGATTGATTTAACTCTTATTTTGTGCTAATATTCTGTTTGTCATGTAATATTTATTGAATCTTCACTATTCCCCCCTTCAGTAAACACTATCATTATCTATTCTAATAGATACTATACATGTCACTATTTTACAGGTTAGGAAAATGAAGCCCAAGAGGTTAAACACGTTTCCTAAAGTTGTAACACTTTGTTTGGGTTTTTAAATGATAGTTCTTACATTTCTCATCTCTTTAATGTAGCCTCTTAATATTCTGAAAAAGTTATATGGGAGAACTGATTTCTGTGAACCCGTAGAGGGTGGGGAAAATATCTCTTCTCCTCCTCCACCCTAAATGTGTAAGATTTACCTTCATTATTTTTCACTTACTTTGCATCTTTCTATCTTCACTTGCTGATCTCATTTAGGTCCCAGACCAAAGCATGTTGGGTATCATAATTTAAAACAAACAAATGGACTCCTGGGTCCTCTGGGGGCAGAAAGATACATAAGGAGAAGGTTTGCTATCCTGGATATAAGATGGCGGTCAAGAATTTGGAGTGAATTCTAGCTCAGCTGTTGAATAGCTTCCGATAATTGGGAGCTCTTGATCTATTTTACTAAATGAAATGAAGGCAAAAGAAAAATTAGCTCTGAAATATTTTTAAAAATAGAAAACTCAGCATCAGTACTATTTCTTTCAAGAGTTGTAAATTGATTTGGATAGTCCTTTTTTAACATCTTTATTGGAGTGTAGTTGGATAGTTCTTAAACACAGTACAAATAAAGCAAGATATGGTAAATATTCAGGACACTACAGCATTGCTGTTTTAAAATATTCTCATTTGCCTTTTTCTCCATAAATGATAATTTTACAATTATGAGGTTACCAATTCTACATATTATCTAGATGCTGTAGGAATTAAGTGAGATGGTAGTTCTGAAGGCATTTTGTGAACCCTAGCACATCATAAAAAGATAAGTTGTTTTATCATAACTTGGTTGAAACAATCCGCTATGGCATTAATTCTCAGTTACAGGAATATAGGTGAGGTGCTGTGAAACTGCTGCCCTTGTGAGAAACAGAGGTAGAAATTACAAGCTGCTCCACAGTCCACTGAACCATGATCTTGGAGTTCACTTATCACTTAGAAGCTGCATTCTCCCCCTCCTTTCTCTCCCATACCTCTTTTTCTTCCCCTGCTTCTTTCTCTGTCTCCAATTGATTGTTAAGGCTTCAGTGACTTTAATTAGGCTCTCCCCCTGGCATATCTCCAGCTCTAAAATCTAGAGGAGTTGTTAAGCTATTTATTTAGTTATTTATACACCGACTTTTTTCCCGCATAAAGGGTTAGGGGTCCTAAGAGGTTTAATTTTTTGTAAGAGTATATTTCATTATTCAAATTATATGCATGATAAGCACTCAGAAAGGCACCACTGCACAGAGACTAATGCCTGCATTAGACCTCAATCCCTACCATTTTAATAAAAAGAGTGTGCTACTACTTATTGGGGCTTTTTTTAACCTGTCAAACACCATGCTAGGTTATTTACTTAATGCTCTCCGTTGAAACTCTCAATAACCCTGCAAAGGAAATTTTACTTTCCCCATCATAGAGATGAGGAACTGAGGCTCAGTAAAATGAAAGTAATTTGCCCCAAATCACACACCAGCTAACGTACAGGGGCAAGATTCAATCTTAATTCTGGCTGACACCAAAACCATTACATTGCATTAGGGGAATTTTTTATTTGTTTATTTGTTTGTTTTGAACTCATTCACTAGATTTAAACTCCAATGTGCTGATGAGAATAAAGCAACATAATAATCCTCTTAAGGCTGTGTAGAGGATCATTTGGTCTAATTCTCTATATCAGGAGTCTCCACCCCTGGGTCGCGGACCAGTACCGGTCGGCAACCTGTTAGGAACCGGGCCACACAGCAGGTGAGTGACGAGTGGGCGAGCGAAGCTTCATCTGCCACTCCCCATTGCTCGCATTACCACCTGAACTACCCCCTCCACCCATGTTGTTGCAAATGGCAAAATTTTATTCTTTTTTATGGCTCAGTAGTATTCCACTGTATATGTATACCACATCTTCTTTATTCAGGCATCCATTGATAAGCAACTTAGGTTACTTCCATATCTTACCTTTTGTAAATAGTGCTGCAATGAACACAGGGGTACATATATCTTTTCAAATTTGTGTTTGGTTTTTTTTTTTTTAAATAAATACCCAGAAGTAGAAGAGGATTAAGAGAATCAAACTCCCAGCTATAAAATCAATAAATCACAGGGGTGTAATATACACAGAGAGACTATAGTCAGTAATATTGTAACAACTTTGTATGGTGATGGATGGTAATTGGACTTAGTGTGGTGATTATTTCATGATGTATAAAAATATCAAATCACTATGTTGTATACTTGAGACTAATATAATATTTTATGTCAAGTATAACAATGAAAATAAATAGTGGCTGCACCAATTTACATTCCCACCAACAGTGTACTTGTGTTCCCTTTTCTCCACATCCTCACCAACATTTGTTATTTGTAGTCTTTTTGTTGATAACCGTTCTGACAGCATGAGGTGATATCTCGCTGTAGTTTTGATTTGCATTTCCCTGATGATTAGTGACGTTTTCATGTGCTTGTTGGCCATCTGTATATCTTCTTTGGAAAAATGTCTATTCAGGTCTTCTGCCTATTTTTTAATCAGGATGTTTGTTATTTTCATAATAAAAAAGAATAAAATTTTGCCACGTGCAACAACTTGAATGGACCTGGAGGGTATTATGCTTAGTGAAATAAGTCAGACAGAGAAAGACAAATACAATATGTTACCACTTATACATGAATGAATATAACAAAACAAACTCATAGATATAGGGAACAAATGAGTGGTGACCAGTGGGGAGAGGGAAGGGGGGAGGGGCAAGAAAGGGGTAGGGGAGTAAGAGATACAAACTACTATGTATAAGATAAATAAGATACAAGGATATATACAGAGAACATAGTCAATATTTTATAATAACTTTAAATGGAGTATAGTCTATAAAAATATTGAATCACTATCTTGTACACCTGAAACTAACATAATATTGTAAATCAACTGTACCTCAATACAAAATATAAATATATAAATAAATAAATATCACTGATTCATCCACCCAAATCTGAGCATTTAACCAAAACCGCATATTTGGGGTTTCTTATACACACTTTTCTTCTTCTATCCACTCCTTCCTCAAGCAATGTGATCACAGTACTTAGCCATGGTTTTACTAATTGTCTACTTAACGTCACATGATGCAGAGCTGTTCTCAGGAACAGGCCCCTCCTCTCCAGCCTTTCCTTCACTGATGATTCTCCGGAGACACCCTCCACTGGGCATAATGACCTTTGCTGGTGAAGGGTACTTGGAATGAACAATAGCTGAGGAAACCCCACAGAAAATCTAAGCATACAAACTAGGCTGTAGTGAGCAATAAGAAAGCATCCATCAGTTTTGGAAAAGACTGGCTATCTGGTCACCAAATCCATTCCCCCTTCTTCCTGGTAACACATGTAGAATGCATTTCCCACATTTCCTTAGTTGATTTTTACCATGAGACTGAGTCTTAAGCAGTGGAATGTGGTTAAAAATAGGTTATATCACTTCCAAGTGATTCCCATGCAGTTGTCCATGATTTTGCCTCACCAGCTGGCTGGAATGGAGATGACCTTCCAGGGCACATGTTCACTGTGATAGACCCACATAAAGGCAGCAGCCTGGGCCCATGATTTATCACTTGAAGGGAAACCACTCAACACTGGCTGGACTGTTACATGAGAAAAATTAAAACTTTAAAATTGTGCTAAGCTACCATAGTGACGGGGCTTATCAACCAGATTCTGGTGTTATCATAATTAATACAAAAATCTGTATCCTAAAGTGAGATGCTTTCATTGCAAAAATCTAAAACATGGGGCATTAGCTCAGTGCTCAGATGTTGGCAGGAAAGTGATGTTGGCAGAGGTTTGGAAAATGGAGATTCACGTTATGTGGGGGCAGAGCATTTGGTAAAGATGCTTCTGCTTCCAGAACGACCAAACCATGTTGACCCCTTTCTCAGATAGCAATGAAAAATGAAAAAACAATTTCAGAATGCACCAGAGAGTGAACAAAAGCAGGTAGATTCTGGAAAGGAGTCAACACTTGAAAGAAGATAATGGCCTCGAGAAGAATTCTCCATTCTTATTACTTTTAGCCTAACAATAGGCTTCAGTGGGTGATGGGTTGAGTCTAAAACACTGATAAAACACCCAGAGTCTTTCTGGGTTGAAGAACCAGTGGATAGATTGCAGGTAAACACAGCTGCTGCACAGTGAGAAAGGATCCTGGAAAGAAGAGATCCTGAGAGATGGAACCTCAAATTCCATGTGTAAACTCTGCCCAAATCTCTGGCCGACCTCAGAACCATATGTATGCGGGGAAGACGTCAAGCAGCATAACCAGGAATTAGAGAATGGAAATCTTATTTTAACTCCTACCCAAGAGATAGAGTGTTCAGTTTGAGTCCAACAAAACTACTGTTACAAACAACAGCAACAACAGAATCTCGAGATTTGGCAAAGCAATATGATAACATCCAGAGTCTCCACTCAAACCATTCAAAATATCCAGGATACGACCCAAAAAAACTTTAAATACAAGGAAACAAGGAAATATAACTTATTCTTAAGAGAAAAGACAATCAATAGAGACTTGCCTCTGAGATGACCTACATGTTGGATTTAGCAAAGAATAATTTTAAAACAGCTATTATAGCTAAGCTCACAAATGTGAAGAAAAAATGCTTGTAATGAGTAAAAGTGCAGAAAATCTCAGCAGATAGATACTATAAAAAGAACCTATGGAAATTCTGGAGCTGAAAAAGGGTATCTGAAACTAAAAATGCATGGGATGGGTTTAGCAGCAGAATGGAGATGACAGAGTAGTTTGTGAACTTGGAGATAGATCAATAAAAATTATTTGATCTGAAAAGCAGAAAAAAGATAGAAAGAGAATGAAAAGAGTCTTTGGGACCTGTAGAACAATATAAAAAAGTAGAACATACGTATAATGAGAGTCCCAGGAGGAGACAAAAAATAGGGCAGAATAAAATATTTGAACAAATAATGGCCAAAATTTTCCTAAATTTTGTAAAAGACAAAATTTTACAGATGCGAGAAGTTTGAGGAAACCCAAGAAAGATAAACTCACATGTAAACACACTTAGACCTATCATAGTCAACCTGCTGACCAAAGATAAAGAGAAAATCTTGAAAATCACCGAGAAAAAACGACGCATTACGTACAGGGGAACAACAATTCCAATGACCTCAAGCTTTTCATCAGAAGCAATGAAATCCAGATGACAATGCAACAACATCTTTAAAATGCTGAAAAAAGCATTGGGGAGAGGAGGGTGGTAAACCTGTTGACCTAGAATCCAGTGACTCCTTCAGGAATGAAGGCAAAATAAAGACATTCTCAGATAAAAGTAAACTAAGAAGAAACGTCCAGTAAAATTGTCGCCAATGAAGAAAGGAGGGCAGATCACATGGCTACTCTGCCTGAGACCTAGAAGTGGTGGGAGCCAGAGTAATAGTGTACACCTGCTCTCGTTATATTCTTTCAGCAAAGTATCACACGGAAGATAGAAACTCAGGAGAGGGTTGGCTGGTTTGCAGGCAAAAATGAAAAAGAATAAAGAGAAATCAGAAATTTAAGACCTTTATGGTTAGAGCAGCTAGATGGAATCTAAATGAGTGAGAAATAAAATTCCCTTTTGTTAAGCCACTCAGATTTTGATATTTTTCTGTCATAGTAGTAAGATTTATCATAATATGGCAATGGTAAATTTCTTTCATTTGATGAGTGTACATCTCTATGTGTGGATAAATCAGAATGAAGAGTTTACAGATTCCTGGTTGCTTATGCCACCTAACTCTTTGACACTATTTTATGTTCATTTAGTATTTGTGAGAATGGGGACTTTCTATAATCTTCAAATAATTGTCTTTTCAGATGAATGTTCCTATACCCATTTTTAAATCACCACGGTATATAGAAAAACACAGTTTAATACATGTTGTCGATACAAATATGATAAATAAAAAGAAAACCTAAAATAAGAACAAATAGGCATCTTAAGATGGGCTTTTTATTTCCTTATTATCTACAAGGTAAATGTTGTTTTCTTACAGACTTGCCTAATGAGATTTAGACTAAAAATGGAGCCCCAACTTTCTAAAGTAGTCATAAAGTGTTGTATTAAAAGCAAAGGAATTAGCTGGTTTGTTGCTACAATTTTCTTCTTCACATAAATTTATTATTCAAAAATAATTTTTTTAAATAAAATTATCTATTTTTCAACTACAAGTGAAAAATCATTTTTATTCCTGAATATTCTTTTCTCTCCTAAGTAATCCAAAGCCCTGGAACTTTGTAAGAAAAATAACTCTTAGAGTCTATAAAGAAATTTCTCCAAATAGAAATCTAGTTAATCCTCACCTTTCTGTGAAGTACATAGGCCAGAAAATATTGCTTAGCTAGTTTATAATAGAAGAGAAATATGGCCTCATCACTTAATAGGGCTCTAATTTCTAATTAATCAAATATCCTCAGCTGAATGAAAGGTCTGAATTCATGATAGACAGACATGAAATAGTGTTATTTTTCTGTAATGGCCATTCCCAGTCCAGCACCACACAGCTATCATAGTTCTCCAATCAGCTCTAGTATTATTAAGAACTAATCTAGTGCAAAATCTCATTTTCATCTCCTACGATCTCCCCAACTCAAGCTTTGCCCATGCTAGAGGAAATTTCCTGGGGGAGGAAGGTGTAGATGCTCCTCTTATGGTCCTAGCTCCTCCACGGTAGTGGTGAGAAAAACTATGGGAAGAAAGCAGAAAGTCTTTTTCCTTAAACAGAAATGAAATCTGTTGGGTGCTCTTGTTTCAAATGTTCATTTTAGAGCCCGTCAATGACAGATATGGAATGCTCTCAACATTTTTGTAGAAACCTTGTGAGTTTCCCAATGTGGGAGATATGACTATGCCATGAATCTCTCTGCTCATCACTTTTGGACTACATGCTGCCTAACAGTCCTGGACACTTGTAAAACCCCTGGAATAGATATAGTGTAGGAAGACTTCTGTGTGGGTTGTGGAGGTATGAGGGGGAACCCCTTGCCTCTGATCAAATTTGCAACTAGTTGAACAAACAGGGATTTTCCTAGTGGACCCCAGCTACTGCTGAATGGTGAAACAAAATTTTTATTTGTGCTAAGATGTTTTGATTTGTTATAGACTATTTTTAGAAATTTTTTCAAAACATTATGCCACAGTGCTAAACTAGAAAAATGGGATATTTAAAAGTATTTCCTGTGATGACCAATAAATTCAGAAATATGAATTCATAGAAATTTACAAACAGAAAATCTAATATTTATGTCATTATCAAACATCGAAGAAAGTTATATCTGATACACAGTCTTAGAAGGAATATATTTTGGTATATATGACAATTATGCCTTGATTGCAAAATAAGTTGTATACAATACAAAATGTGCTAATATGGTCAATGATGAATTGCATATTTTATATTAAAAAACTTTCAATTTTCAGTCAATAAGTAATAATATTTACTATTTATAGAATACCTTTAAGGGCCAGATTTGTAATTCCTTTTTTATTCCATTAATTTGTATTATAATTGTGTGAGGAAAGCATTTCCTGCTTTTTACTGAGGTAATTAAGATTGTAAGGAACTTGTGGTGACATATTCTAAAGAGCAGCTCAATTAGGATTTAAATTCATGTTTTCTGACACAAAAGCCTGTTCAATTACCACTATCTATCTTTTTTGCAGATGAGCTGGACAGACCAGCTTGTTCTGAAATGCGTTTTAGCTCTTTTCACATCAGTTCAGAAAATACATATATATTGAAAGTATTTTGTTCAATATATAACCAAAATATATAACTAGCTATACAACTCAATATCAGAAAAACAACCCAATAAAAAAAAATGTGCAGAAGACATGAATAGACATCTTTCCAAAGAAGACATACAGATGGCCAACAGTACATGAAAAGCTGCTCAACATAGATAATCATCAGAGAAATGAAAATTAAAACCACAAAGAGATATCACCTCACACCTGTCAGAATGGCTGTCATCACAAAGACCATAAATAACAAGTGTTGGTGAGGGATTAAGAGATACAAGTTGCTATGTATAAACTAAACAACACAGATATATTTTACAGCACAAAGAAATAGAGCCATTATTTTGTAATAACTTTAAATGGAATATAATCTGTAGAAATATTGAATCACTGTGTTGTACAGCTGAAACTAATATAATATTGTAAATCAACTATACTTCAATCAAAAAAATATTTTGCTCAGCTAAGCATGAGGCAAATGAAGAAATTCCTGAGTAGATTGAGTGTGAAATGCTTTACCCCTTTGAGAAAATCTGAGCAGCCCGTCTAAGTCTGTGCCTCATTCCCCTATTCGAGTGGGAATTCTCCATCAGCAACCTGGCGAAATGGAAAGGGCATGGAACTCAGAGCCTCGTGGACCTGGGGATGAATCTTGGCATTATTACTTACTATTTGCATGACTAGATTCATACCTTACATCATAAATTATATCATTTGTAAAACGGTGTTATGAACACCAACCTTATTTAAAGGTCAGAAATGGTATATGTGAATCACCTAGCATAGTGCCTGACACATTACATGGTAGTCCCTCAATTGTTAGTAATATTATTATGACATTAAGCATGTAATGGTAAGGTTTTGTTGCATAATGAAACATACCCAAACTTAGTTGCAATTTTTTTAATGATTCTGTGAATCAGCTTGGCAGTTCTTTGAGGCCAGCTCATTCAGGATTATTTTGTCCAAGACCGCTTCAGTCACACATCTGGCAGTTGGCACCTTACTGGTCTGGGCGAACCTCAGCTTGGATAATTCATTTCTGCTTCATATAGTATCTCATCTTCTAGCTGGTCAACACTTCTTCACATGGGAGTCTCAGGGGTCCAAATAGGAACATGGGAGCAAGCCCCAAAATGCAAACACCTTCTGAGTCTCTGCCTACATCATGTTTGCTAGTGTCTGATTGGCCAAGGCAAATTACCAGACAGATCACAAGGGTCTAGAGTCAGTATGGGACAGTGCTACCAAAGACATGGATAAAGGGTATGAAATGACTGCTGGACATTTTTACAATCTACCAAAATCCCTAATTATACTAGGGACATAGTATCCCTCTTTGGAGCCCATGGCATGAAACCAATTTGTAAGACTCCCTCATAATTTAACAATTGATTTGCTTAATCCATTTCATTTGGCATGAATACATCTTATTTTCTCAATCCTAATTCTGTTTTCCATCAAATAATTTTATCCTAGGGTTGTAGTACTGTGGGTGTCCTATATAGCCACCACTAATTTATTTTGAAAATGAAATCAATGCACTAATGATTTTTCTATCCAGCTAAATACGTAATATCTGACTCTAAAGCCCTATCACATTGATGAGACTTAAAGAATTTTCCTAATATCTGTTGCTTGTGACTATGCTATGGGCCTTGTTGCTATTTGAAGAACGGTGCTCTGGTACAGTAAACAGCAATTTTGCTCAAACTAAGTCACCCTGTTCTTGACTGCCTTGACTGTACATACTAGTACATTCTCTCAGCTATAGTTTTTCTGCTCTCTGCTGTGATGTTACATTGCTTCAGGCTGCGATTCAATGAATCCTTCAAGCGCACCCTTGGGCGCTTATGCTCAACCAACGTCCGAGAGATTAATCTAAGCTACTTTTCAGTGTACTTTATTCTTCCATCACTCATAATCCTAACACGTTTGAGCTCAGCAAGGGTGAATTTGAGTATCTGGCTGCTAAAAGCTTTGTCTACCAAATGTTATGAAGAGCAATTCGTGAGAAGTAAGAACAAATTTACCCAAATAACTAAATGGGACATTTATAAGTGTCGCAGTCACATAAATAGGAGTGGACATTTTCACATCATGTAGCTGAAAAACTATAAAGCAACAAATTCCAGACAAAAATCAGCTGTTCCCATCTCCTCAGGGATGCAGTAACATGAATTTCAGACAGTTAAAAAAATAAGATTACCAGATTTCTGGGCATGATGTAGTTTTCCACAGCTCAACTAACAAACATGGTCTTAAATAAAAAACTGACATCTTTCTGGAAGATGGCTGCATTATTTATAGTCTATGAAACAAGGATGATTTCCTCTTTCATGTTTGTTTATTTTAAATTTTGAAGCACTTTACTCTGAGCATGACCCAAGCTTCCTCTGTTACATGAGTTCATTTAACTCCTGGTTTGTCCTATTGTGATCATTGCCTCATCTGGGGATCCCTAGGTTGCTTTGAATAACCAGAGGTCAGTCAAAGGAACTGGCCACAATAGCAATAAAAGGGGAAATATTCTTGAGTTTGTATAACCCATCGGGAGAACTCTCAAGACAAGCCCAAGTTTCTCACTTTAGTCACAAAAGCTGACCTTCCTCCACCCTTGTGGTCTTCACTGCTGCACCCAGCCTGTCATTGAAGGAAGATGCTTGACTTCACCTTCACTGTGGAATAGTCACACACCTTCATTATACGTGCTGTTTCCACCAGAAAAGCAGATAGATATGAGGCACATTCTTCTTATGAACATTTTAATTCCCTGTGGGACTCCCAAAAGGTGGTGTGTTTTGCTCTCAGTTTTTTAAAACAGCCCATTCAAGTCTTAATCCCCTCACCTTGGTACCACATCACCAACCTTTCCAAAATCCTCAATATCATTTATTCTAAGAGATCCACTAGATATCCAGGCTAATAGAACTCTTATGGCTGAGGATAGCTGTTCCTAAGTTCACAATATTATGATGATTAGCTTCTCAAAACTTAAATCCTGCTATGCCATTAAGGGCCAACCTTGTGCCTTACTCACTTTTCTGACCATTAACCTCTAAAACAGTTTTATAGTTTAAAATCACTTTTGTTCCTTCAGTAATTATATTCCATGGATGAGATTTTAAATGAAGTCCTTACCTTGTAGTAAAGTAAGGCACACTTGGGGTTCCACTGGACCCCATCTCTAGATTCTGCTCTGACCTCCCTCCCATGTACATCATTCTCTTGCTCAAATCCTCTCACAACTTTTCCCCATTGTCTTATGTTTTTCTTCCCTCCCCACTTATCTGTTTTATTTCCTATTCCTCATCTACCTCTACTAATTATGGGTTCCTCTCCCTCCAATCCTCTTCTCAGTGACACAGTACTGTTCTCCTTCTGTACAGTAGGAAAGATTTCTCGACAGCATAACCTCACTTTCTGTATGTGAGTCTGTGTGTATGCACACATTTGGGTGCATGCCTTACTTAGTCCATTCAGGCTGCTATAACAAAAATGCTGTGGACTGGGAGGCTTAAACATTTGTTGTTCAGCCTAGGAAGTTCATGATCAAGGCACTGCCAGATTTGGTATCTGGTGAGGATCTGCTTCCTGGTTCATGGAGAGCTGTCTTCTTCACATGTCCTCATATGGCAGAAAGGTCAAGGGAGCTCTCTTTGGTCCCTTTTATAAAGGAAGTAATCCAACTCGTGAGGACTCTGCCCACATGCCCTAATCATATCTCAATGCCCCACCTCCTAACCTCCTACTGAGGGTTAGCATTTCAACATATGAATTTGGAGGGTTACAGACATTCAGTCCATAGCAGTGCAGGTGTGCATGTGTGGTGGGAATGGGTATGGTGGAAAGTGGAAATAGTGATGGTGGTGGTCGTCAATGCAGAAATCTATTGCATGGGTTTTGTAAGTGAGTTTGTCTAAATATTCTCGCCCAAAGGAATCCATTGGACCTATGTTAGCACAAAATAATGAAGAGGGATTCCTTTCAGACTTAATTCAGAGTCTTTAAACATTTAGTGAAACGTGTATTTGCCCTTCCAAGGCTCTTAAATACTAAAATACATAATTTATTCAAATAATGATTACTTAATGTTTTCTGTAAGGTAAGTTTCATATTATCCTGCTCTCATTTGCTATTTTCTCTTCAGCAGCATTCCCTACCTGATCTGTCATGTACATTTTCAGTGAAGCTCACTGAGGTCATTACAGTGATGAATAAAGGAATCTGTACATTTGTACTACACAGTCCTCACTGAATTAATGAGAGCCATGCCAGTGGGGCTAAATCAAGCCTATCATTTCTGAAAGGCTTTGATTTTTGGACATTCATACCAATTACCGTGTTTTTGTTGACTAGACAATGAAATATCCAGCATAACATTGGTCAAAATTATTTTTACTGAAGGGAGATGACTAATTTGGACCCAGATGTAGTATTAGTTTTTCAAAGGGTGAAATATTTTATGGAGAAAAAAAATGAAGGGAAAAAACCTTTTAGCTTCCATTGGAAATGAAACATAGCTATACTTTGATTTTTCATTTCATTCAAGCTAGAGTTGGTGGAAGTCAGCAGGGTAGTGCTGGGGACATTCTCCAATTTCCTGGTCTTGTTCTTCAGAAGCATATTAAGCTTTCTAAAACATCAATCAGGAGACAAAGAATTGGTTTTTTGAGGTAAAAACAGAAGGTATTACCTTTTCTCCTTCCTGTGTTTTTTCCTCTCCTCCCTACTACCTGCTGTTCTTTTTTTCTCTCCTTTCCCTGTCAGACTCCGTAATCACCACATACACTCTACTTACTGCTACTCTCTGCTTCCATACCAAGGTTCAATACTGAGGTTGTTGTATGGTTATCTGGTCATTCATTCATTTATTCTGTCAGTCAGTTGTTCATCAAACATATGAGTATGTACAATGGATGGGTTGTTAGTATCTGATTAGTATTTATGTTCTTTGTATACTTTTATGAAATAAAAGCACAACTACTTTATGATTTGGTAAGCATATAGCAGGCATCACTACAAAACCATTTTCTACCATGGAAGCTCGCCAAAGATGACAACTATGAAAGCTAGAAGTTAGAAGAAATTAAGTGGAGTTTGAGAAACAAATGGGAATATTGTTTGTTGAGATCAGTTGTCCTTCTTCTCCTGAAACTGATCTATAAGTTTGCTTCAAGGAAATTCAGTGGGGTCCACAACTTCCAGTTTTATTTCAATTCCTGGTGGGCTTTTTGTGTCACGAGCTTGGCTGATCTGGAAGAGAAAGAGTAGGCTTTCAGATGTCTGAGTAGCCAATTAAGGCAACAAGTCAAAAATGAAAGAGGTACATATATATTCTTTTTCAAATTCTTTTCCCTTATAGGTTATTACAAAATATTGAGAATAATTCCCTGTTCTATACAGTAGGTCCTTGTTGTTTATCTATTTTATGTATAGTAGTATGTGTATGTTAATCCCAACCTCTTAATTTACCCCTCCCTGCCCTTTCCCCTTTGGTAACCATAAGTTTGTTTTCTATGTCTGTAGGTCTATTTCAAAATATTGAGAATATTTTGAAATAGGTTATTACAAAATATTGAGAATAATTAGGTTATTACAAAATAACCTAGGTTATTTTGGTTATTACAAAATATTGAGAATAATTAGGTTATTACAAAATATTGAGAATAATTCCCTGTTCTATACAGTAGGTCCTTGTTGTTTATCTACTTTATGTATAGTAGTATGTGTATGTTAATCCCAACCTCTTAATTTACCCCTCCCTGCCCTTTCCTCTTTGGTAACCATAAGTTTGTTTTCTATGTCTGTAGGCCTATTTCTGTTTTGAAAATAAGTTCATTTGTATCTTTCTTTTGTTTTAGATTCCACATATAAGTGATATCGTATGATATTTGTCTGATTTACTTCACTTAGTATGATAATCTCTAGGTCCATCCATGTTGCTGCAAATGGTATATAACTGAATCACTGTGCTGTACACCTGAAACTAACACATGTAAATCAACTACACATATGCATATACATATTAAAGGAAGAGGTAAGCTTTTAACCACTTGCTCCAGATGGTATAAGCAGGAGTTCAATACTAGACGAAGCACTGTTCCATATTCCCCCATGGAATGTCACCTCGATCCAGGGTCAGGTGGACCAGCACAGAGGTGAGGTCATCTCCATGAACAAGGCTCTGGAAGTTTTATGCACTCTGGGGTCATGGGGAGGGTGAAAGGGAAGGACTAGGAGTGCAAGAGTAGGTCCTGAGTCACAGTAGGGAAGGATTTCAGTTTCTTATTAGAAGTCCTGCTTCCTTCCTACTCCATTCCACTCCAGGAGATCCTAATCTCTTGGATTATCTCTAGCGCTAAATTACCTGTTTAATTCTGTCTTCTCAAGGATAAGTGGCATGGATGGATGGACGCATGTGGCATTAGGAGAGAACATAGATTTTGGAATTAGTGCTGCAACCTCAGACAAGTTACTGAATCTCTGTCTCTGTCTCCTCACCCGTACATTGAGGCTAGTCATACTGAAATAATACCTACATTGTAGTGGGGAGTAAAGAAGATAATCAGTATACCCATCACATCATACTCAGTTATTTAATGGTAGGGTTTTTACCCCTTCCTTAGTCAAGAGTGTCAAGTAAATTTCTATGTGAAAAGTTTCTAGTCATGTATCATGTGTGTAGGTGGCAAAAAAAGATATAGGAGAAGAAGGGATAAAGGTATTTGTGATTCAAATTTTGATTCTAGCCTGAAGATTATGTTCCAGAATTCGGATTGTGAGGGCTCTCTGGTGATCTTAAGATGATGTTTAGAGACTGGATTAGCTGGAAAAGCCTCATGATATCACTAGTGACCTGACTTTAGAAGCTCTAAACACAGGGTATAACAATGTCCCTAAGTGTAAACCAAAATAAAAATACACTAATCTACAAAATAAATGTAGTGAAATATTTTTTCTTATACTTACTACTTTGATGCTTTTTAAAAAACAATATTAAAGACAAAATTCTTTTGAAAAAAATTGGTTTCGCTTTGCTGGTGGTGTATGGGAATTTGCTTCGTCTTCTTAATTGGAAATTTAATGAAGAAAAGGCCTAGATCCTTTCCCTTGACTTTTATTTCCCCACACTTCACTATAGTTGCTATGCTTAAAAGTCCACTGTTCAAAACACTTTGGTGCAATTCTAGTTCCAGACAAGACTGAGCAATTGACTCCTTTCCACTTCTCCCACTGAATGCAAATACAAAATCTTAAAAGAAGTCAAGCAACTATCTGAGGACTCTGAAAAGCAGATGATAGCAAATATCCTCACATCCTGAACTGGGGAACAGGAAAGAGAACTCCTAAGAGTCAGAGGGAGTGAAAAAGAATCCCCTGATGGTTTTCTTTTCTTTTATCATTCTCTTGCCCCCGAACCTGCAAGAAATCAGGCAGCCGCAGGGCAGCAATAGAGGCTGTATATGAGCATAAAACCCTAAGAGAGCAGAATCTTTTTCTCGTCCAGAGTACTTATGGTCCCAAGATCACGGGGGAAATGCCTGTTGGGTTATTCTCTCTCTGTTCTCCCAACACCTAACCCAGATATGCAGGCACAGTCACAGGAAGTATGTGACAGAGGGGAGAAACAGTAGCCTCAGATTTTTGGCCAGAAGAGGTAAAATAGGGATCCCAGGGAACCAGAAAGAATCAAGGAGATCCTGGAGAAGAAAGAGCTCAAGAGATCTCACAAAATGGTGTATAAATTTTCTGGGCTCACTTCTGTATGCTTCAGACCCTAAACAGAATACCAAGGGCGTTAAGAATGGAAATATGGGATAGAACACTTCCAAGGCCTCAGACTGGTGTCATATACATGCAGCAGATCCAAATAGCAGTGCAAAGACTTTGAAAAATACATTCATATTGAAACCGCACAACACAGAAAGTAAGCAGTAAAATAAGGAAACAGAGTTATAGCAAGTAATCCAACAAGAGAGATAAATGGAGATAAGAAATAGTACTCATTTAATCAAAAAACTTAAAGGCAAAAATATAGGAAAATAGAGCAAAGAACAGATGGGACAAATAGAAAACAAGTAACAGGTTGGTCGATATAAAACCTACCACATTAGTAATCACATTAATTCTAAATAGATCAATCCCCCAATTAAAAACAAGAAATTGTTAGATTACATTAAAAAGTATGACACAGTTTACTGCTATTTCAAATATAAAGACACAAATAGGTTAAAAGTAAAAGGATGGAAAAGAATATACCATGCTAACACTAATCAAAAGAATGCTGTATTCTATATTATAGCTATAGCTATAATATAATAATAGCTATATTATAGCTATAATAATAGCTATAATATAATAATAGCTATATAGCTATAGCTATATTATAGCTATAGCTATAATATAGCTATAGCTATATTAATATCAGACAAAGTAAATGTCAGAGCAGGGAAAATTTTCAGTGATAAACAGGGTCATTACATAATGATAAAATGGTCCATTCAACTGGAAGACAAAAATAATGAATCCTAACTATGTCTGCATCTTAAAACAGAGCCTCAAAATACATGAAACAAAAACTGATAGAACAGAAAAATAAATAGACTAATTCACAGTTATAACTGGAGATTCCAACCTTCTCTCTCCATAACAGACAAAGTAAATAAAGAGAAAACCAGCAAGGATGTAGAAAAACTGAACATAACCATTGAACAATTGTATCTAATTGATATTTACAGATCACTCCACTCCACACTGAATCCACGTTCTTTTCAAATGCCCATGGAACATTCATCATGATAGTCCATATTAAGCTCATGAAACAAACCTAAATTTCTTTTTTTTTAGTTTGACTTAAAATTTTTTTATTGAAATATAATCAACATATAGCATTATATTAATTCCAGGTGTACAACATAATGATTCGATATTTGTATATATTGTGACGTGGTCACCACAATAAGTCTTGTTAATATCCATCATCATACATAGTTACAAAATTTTTTTTTCTTGTGATGAAAACTTTTAGGGTCTTTCTTAGCAACTTTCAAATATACAATACAGTATTTTTAACTATGGTTACCATGCTGCACATTACATCCCTATGAGTTATTCATTTTATAATTGGAAGTTTGTACGCTTTGACCCCCATAACCCATGTTGCCCACTGTCCACCTCCTTCTTCTGGAAACCACTAATCTGTTCTCTGTATCTCTGGACTGGGGATTTCTTTCAGAAAGAAAGAAAGGAGGAAAGAAAAGAAGGAAGGAAGGAAGGAAGGAAGGAAGGAAGGAAGGAAGAAAGAAAGAAAGAAAG
>NC_041226.1:49503421-49514649 GCF_002837175.3 Physeter macrocephalus | reverse complement strand
AAAGAGAAAGGAAGGAAGGAAGAAAGAGTGGAGGGAGGGAGGGATGAGGGAAGGAGGGAGGGAGGGAGAGAGAAAGAGACAGAAAAAGAGAGAGAGGAAGAAAGGAAGAGAGGAAGGAAGGAAGGAAGACACTAAATTTCTTTTTAAAGTATTGATATCATGGGGGAAGGTGGGACTACGAAGAGGCATTATGGGGATATTTTGGGGTGGGGGCAATGGAACTGTTCTTTATCCTGATTATGATGGTAGTTCCAGTAACTTATACAAGTGTTAAAACTCATAGACCCCACACACCAAAATATGTCCATTTCACTCAATGTTAACCATAAAAATTAAAATAATTCCATCTTTAACAAGCTGTGGTAGATATTACTAGTACTTAGCAATATCTTATTCTCTTCTCCTTTTGGGCATTATGATAATTCTTCTCCTCCTCTGTGGTTAGACAGTGCCATGTAGACAGTGAGTTGTGAGTGAAGTGATATGTATTATTTCAGGTTAAACATAAAAGATTTGGGGAGAGATTTCCAGCTGTTCTGCTGCATATACTGAGAAAGGCTGCATGTTCCAGATGGTACAGTTTTAACAGAGTGGAGCCTCCATCAGTCTGGGTATCTGAGGGACTACAGACCAGAGTCATTCCCTCTCCCACCTTGCCAACCCATTAAAAATCTAAAATGAAAGTAGAATAAACTGTTATGTTATGCCACTGGGTCACCTTGCCTGATATATAAATTAGTAATGCAAGTTGAGTGCTTCTGTTAACAAGAACCTAAAACATGTCACATTGACCTAGCAGTCATGTGTCAGCAGCAAAGAAAATAATATCAGAGGCTACAATGACAAAACATTAAGTAAAAATGATACTATTATATATAACTCAGGGGGCAGAAAATATACCTAATGTGCTCGTGACTCTAGAACAGTGGTTCTCAATAAGGGTGATTTTTGCCCCTAAAGGAATATTGACAATATCTGGAGACCCTTTTGATTGAGAGTGTGCTAGTGTGTAGAGGCCAGGGATTCTGCTAAATTTCCTACAATGTACATGACAATCCCCCAACAAAGAATTTTCCACCCCAAATATTGATGGTGCAGTGGTTGAGAGACTCTGGTCTTAAGGAAGGCATTGACTGGTTGCTACTGCCCATGTTTGTTAAAATATTGCAAAATAAAGAGGAAAAACTTGACCAGGTTACAAGCAAATATGACCAAGAAGAAAGATTCCAGCAATCAGGATTTTGCAATATTGGAAGGCCAATTGCCTTGAAATAGCAAACAGGAAGAGGTAAAATTGAGAAAGACTCACTAAAATTGAGACTTCCGGGAAAGATTAGACTAAGAGTTTGGCTTTCACACACCTAATGTTGAGACCTCTTATTGCATAAAAAAGGCACAGGTGAAAAATCAGACTATGGGTATAGCACTTGGTGAAATCTAACAGTGGGTAAAGAGGCCGGAGGGAAAAAAATAAGATTAAGGACAAGCTTTTCTTCAGAAAGCCATTATCTAATACTTAGATACCTAATATTAAGAGAGAAAAAGTAAAAATATTTAACAAGTCTGTAGTATATCTCAAAAAGAACTGCACTTGTAGATTCTGGAATTTAGAAATGGCTGGAATCAAAATAGATTAACTAATAACTTTTGTGATATTTGTAATGCAGAGAAGCTAAGGCCTGGACAAAAACAAACCAAAACAAACCAAAAACAAGAACAACAAAAAGAAAACAAAACAATCTATGACTCCTTGAATATTTAAAACAACTCTTAGATTCTTAAACATCCTTGAGCAGGAAGTGGACTGAAAAAGTTGCGCAGCCCCCAACGTGGGCATATTACTGAATGCCAACTTCTGAGATGGCCATGAAGAATAGGGGACAATTTAAAAAAGTGCCACGGGGGCTTCCCTGGTGGCGCAGTGGTTGCGGGTCCGCCTGCCGATGCAGGGGAACCGGGTTCGCGCCCCGGTCTGGGAGGATCCCACCTGCCGCGGAGCTGCTGGGCCCGTGAGCCATGGCCGCTGAGCCTGCGCGTCCGGAGCCTGTGCTCCGCAACGGGAGAGGCCACAACAGAGGGAGGCCCGCATACCACAAAAAAAAAAAAAAAAAAAAAAAAAAGGGCCACGAAGGCAAAGTCAGGGACCGTAGAGTTCAATTGATAAAGGAACCTTCTCAGAGACTAGAATTAGTGCCAAATCATGGAACATTCCTGTTTCTGGAAATATCCTAGAGCAAGAATAAGTATTTGTTGTTCTGACCAACTAAAATTTTGAGGGTTTGGGGTTTTTTTTAATGCATCATTCTCACAGCAAAACCAAACCTTACCTCACCCCCATGGTGCCAGCCGAATAGGATTTCAGAATGCAAAGACCAATGATTGCTATGTGTTTCCTATTCTTACTTCCCAGGGAGGAGTGTTAATTATGGTTACTCTTTCCCTGTTCTGCTACTGTATTGTGTGTGTGTTGAAGTCCATGGGAATGTAGGGGAACAGCTAACTTGTATTTTTATATCAAGTCTCCAGACCAAGACAAACCACATTCACACCTAATGTAAGGACTATTGTGAATCACCCAGAAATTGGCTTGAGTTCAATGCTAAGTTTGAATGGGATTGAGTTGTCTCAAAGGAGGAGACAGAGGTCTCCTGGAGGAGGTCTTGAGGAAGAGATGATTGTGTTCCACACGTAATAGGAAGAGTCAACTCTATATTTAGCGACTAGAAGCCAGGATCTGATGAACATGTGACTCAGGCTGAAGCACACAAGCACAGGTGTGAGATATTCATGCACCCTTTTCTCTTGCTGTGATGTCAAAGGGGGCTGTGTGTTCCAGGTGGTGTAACCACAGGATGGTGGATCCTCTGATAGTCTGGATCCCTGGGTGACCACATGGATCAGAGACCTCTCCAACACTGGCCCCTATGAACACAGTATAGACATAGAGCAGGAGTCATGTCCTGACCAGTGTACTCTTCCCCTTCATTTTAGGGTAATAATCTCTGGTAAACCGAGAATCGTCTTGGCCGTTCACAACATGACACCATGAAGGAGAGGGAGCCGATGAAACTAGCATATTGCTGAAATAGAGAAAGAGCCCAGTTCAGTCATCTGAGAGTGACACACACAAATAGCCATTTAAAATGAAGTTATGATGGTGCCCTCATGCCATAATACTCACTGTTCTGCATACCCACATATGTAAAAATGTATGCCCTTGCATACACAGCTCATTTCTAAAACCATTTCCACTACAAGCCAACTACAGGTGAGATGTATGGTTATAAAGCTGGAGCTTACAGAGTAATTTTTCCCCACAAAGTAACATGAAGAGAGTAATTCATATGTGCATGCCTCTATTCACCAGTTCAGTTTATGTCCACATTTTAACTTTTAGGTTAAATCCAATATTTACCAGCAAAGCTCTGCTAATAGAAGAGTTTAGTACTGCTCTTTAACCTGTGTTAATTCTTCTTCAAGTCAATAGAGTTGGGTGTGAGAGGAGACTGACAATCAGCTCTCTTTCTGGTAAATATAAGTTTCTACTGGGTTGGCATGGGGAAATTTTTTTTTCCATTTTTCTACTACTGCATCTGGGACTGTTTATTAGTTTCATTTTGATAGATGGAAAGAAGATGAACAAATCACGAGATTTATTTTTCAGGGAAAATTTGATAGAATCAGAGACCTTTTACCCTTCTATATACTGCCTGGAAAAGCCAAATCAGACCAACATAATATGATTTGGTCTCCTCAGACTTTGTTAAAGAAGCTAGGTTTGATAGATAAAACTGTATTGGGCTGCTTTTTTTTTTTCTTTGATGAAACACTAGTCTAAGACAAAGTCATAGATCAAAGGCTACATGAAATATAACATATCTGGTTTTTCTTCATAAAAGATTTTCTGTGATGGTATAGATAATGTATACAGTCTGCATGAAATACATAAAATCTTGGCAAGTTAACTCAACAAAGCAGCATCCCTGAAAGATATATCCAATTTCTAAAATGTATTCACTGGGAATAACTATCCCACTGTTGAGAATTGAAAGAACAGGTAACAAAGACATGTATGAAAACTATATCTCAAAACTGCCTCCTTGCTGCCCCAGAGTTCCGAAATCAGAGAGTTGGGATTAAAGACCTGTGAGTCTCTACTGGCGGCCTAATAACAGTTTTTCATTGGAAAATCTAGTAAAATTGGTGGCTACCAGAGTGAGGAACTAAATGGTTAGGGAATAGAGTAGACAGATTTTTCCTTATCTGTTTATAACTTTGACTTATGAATATATGTAAATATATTATCTAAACAAAAATTAACATTTAAATATTTTTAAATGAATGAAATAAAAGCCAATCAAAATGTATTTGATGTTATTCAGCAGGGCTTTGATTATTGACCAGCATCATGTACAGACCCCTGGACCCTTTAGTTCATTCCACACTTACCCTAATCCTCCTGGCGAAGACCTTCTTTGGATGAGCAATTCCAGCGAGGTCGGAGTGTGAGGCCCACGGTCTTTCTTCACTCTACCATACCCTCTCTTCTTTCTCACTCCTCTCTCCTCCCCTAATTCTTCTCTCATTCTCTCTTCTCATCTCTACGTGTTCTGTAACACTAAGAGTTCGCACTTATTGCCCTTTTTCAAACTTCAAAAAGAGGACAGGAAGGGAAGGGCTGGTGCAAACAGAGGAAGGATGGAGTTGAGGGTGGGTGGAGGAGTTTGGGAAATGAGTCCTCTTCTATTACTTGGCTGTGCTGACCCATTAGTGAGAAGCTTAGAAAGATGGATTTCAAATCAGTAAGGAAAACAAACCACTTGACTGCCTCAAAATTGGTCTGTCCACAAGGACAGTGTGTTTTCTTTCATGAGGAACGTGAGCAGAGGCTGGATAAGTTGGCAGGGTGTTGTAAAGGGAACTTAACAGCGTTCATGTTGGAAATAATGCCCCGGTACTGCTTCCACTTTGAAATTTAAAGATAATTCTATAATTTTTATGGTATACTTTATCACTTTTAGAATCTCCTCCTCTATTTTCTCATTGTAACTGGTGGTTCTGATCTAGTCTAAGACTAATATCTCTCTGCTCAATGGAGTGATTAATTAGGAACAGGAATCTCTGACATTAGCCCCATCGTCTGTAATTCTCAAAATAAGGGATGCTATTCAGAGGTTGCCCATGTTTACACATTTATTGACATATATAACTGGATTCACTTATCTTTGTGCTTCAAAGAGACTATTCTAAGATAGAATTTATGGGTTTAAAATAATTAATAGCTCCTCTTTATTTGGCCACCAAACACTTGTGCAAAATCAGACTTTCACTGCAATTTTTGTACATAATCAGGTGACACCGAAAGAGAAACATTATCTTATAGCTTCTAAGTTTTAAACTGTATCAAGTTTTAAAATTGTATAAACTATAATTACAAAATTACACTATAAATCCTTAATTATTTTTCAAAGGAATGAAGACTGAAAACTTATCAAGTAGCTACAACTAGCTTCCCATCAAATTATTTTTGCTGTAGTTGAGTAAATGAAGAAACCAACAAGGAAAATAATTTCTTCCCTTTGCTTAAAAAAGAAAAGTTATACTTACAATAGATTACATTTTTAGGCATTTTGATTATAGACTTTTTCTTTTTATCTTTGTTTTATTTTGTTTTTATTTTTGTTTGTCAGCACGTAATATATATTTGTTGAGTCATATAATCAAAATTATTCCAACTATATCTAAGAAATTCTGCCATATAAATTAGTAGAAAATAGTCTAAATTATACCATACAATAGATAAATTAGGGCAGAATTGTTTTCAGTTTGCAGAAGAATTCTTTTAAATCAAGATTCCTTTAAAGACCGAAATCCCCTATTTCCCTTAAAGTAGAATTCCAACTGCTT
Organism: Physeter macrocephalus; assembly: GCF_002837175.3. Taxonomy (NCBI): domain Eukaryota; kingdom Metazoa; phylum Chordata; class Mammalia; order Artiodactyla; family Physeteridae; genus Physeter; species Physeter macrocephalus. The sequence goes on along the minus strand of NC_041226.1, from coordinate 49,508,742 downwards.
TCCATTTACATCCAACTTTTCCAGGACACTCTATCATATAACTTGAAGGATATTGATAGTTTTCATGCTAAGATTTTACAGTTACCTGATAGAATTTTTTTCCTATTTTCATGTCCATACTGAATCTTTTCATATTGTCAGAAATGATCATATACTATAACATCTTAATTTTACATTTGCTGCCAAAGCTGAAATCAAGTGAATAGCTCACATTATCAGAACTTATTCCTATGGGAGAATAAAACTGTTTTTCTTTATCTCTGTGGACCCCAACTGTAACTGGATTCATGTTCATTTGGAGTAGGAACACTTTGGAAATGATGTTACCTTGAGGTAAACAGCCCATGGAGGTCTGAACTTTTCAACTTCTTTTGGAAGGGATGGAAGACCAGTAGCCATAACATGAATCTGACTTGAAAAGAGAGTTTTGGTAGAGATGTTAACAAAGAATTTTTGATGAAAAATCATCACAAGAATTCTTAAGAAAACCAAATTTTTTACTCCTTTACATTCATCTTTATCATATTGAAAACTCTAGATACATGTTTTGTATGTCTCAATCTATCTTTTATTTAGGTTAAAAAATGGGGCAGGTTAACTTTTCAAAACAAATGTGCAAACTGCTGGAAAGCATATGTTTCAATTAAACATGACTCAAAGTAGGTTTGTACAACAGTGAACCGAGTACCAGGGTCATTAAGCATTTTCTATTTCCTTCGCTCATTATCCTATAATTCATTGTCCTAGTTGTATGTGCAAATTACTGAATACTGGTTAAAATATTTACTTCTTTATCCACTGCTGATTTAATCCATCTTCACTCTTTTGGCTGTATATATGCATAAAATATACTTTGAGAAAAATTATTTGCTTTATAATCTTATACTAAGAGGAATATATTTCCTTTACAAAATAAATATTTGTTTCCTATTTTTCTGTATTGCCTGTGGAAAAAATTTATACCGTAGGTATGCCAAAACAAGAAGGAGCTGTTAGAAAACAATCTACTCTAAATTAGGATTTCAGTATCTCTATCTTCTGAGCATGAAAACTATTAACATCTACTTTAAGTTTAACTCTTATTTTATATTTATTATTATAGTAGAGTTGGGTTGTGAGGAGTTTAAGTTTTGCACACAATTCAACTTACAACACCATTTTAATCCTCAGAGATCTAAAGACTACATGACATGAAAGGGAAGCAGAAGAACCCTTCTGGTTCATAGCTATCTGAAGTCAGTCTGTTAATCTAATCTTGAAGGAAAGCATTCCAGAAATCATGAAGGACCCCTTCCCCGCGCCTCGCATTATTCTAGCTGGATCACAAATTGTATATATGACTTGCCACGTTTTGAAAAAAGTTGTGGCCTAAGAATCCACCCCAGTGTTAAATCCCAACTTCAGCAACAAGTTAGGTAATGGCATCTCACTTCACACTTTTGAGCTTCTATTCCCTTCATAGATACTCCTCTTTTATTCTGTGATTTCTCCATCATTTACTAGTTTGTTAGCTTATTTATCTGTCTAACAAACATTCTGTGAACATCTGCTTTGTGCTGAGCTTGGTGAAGGATGTGACCATGAGAATGAATGGCTGAAGAGGGGAGGAGTTGAAGGTCTAGTGTTCAAAACGCTTAAAATGCTGAACTTATGTAACACAGACTAGCCTGTAAGTGGGCCATTCAAAGTATGGCCCATGAACTGGTCCACAGCATGGTAGATATAGAATTTGTAAGTAAGTGTCAGAAACTTTTATAGCAATTTGACTCTGATGTGCTCAATGGACTCGTTGAACGGGGTATAGACCCTTTTGGTGTAGTTGAATTTATGAGGTTGATTACCTGTGACATGAGCTGTGCACTAGTTACACATGGTAGGACTGCATGTGAGGTATTTCCAGAAGCACTGGTCTGAAAGAAATACATAACAACTTTCAGACTGCAAAATCTCTTTCCCTTTCAATTAATCCATGCTCCCTAATGACTTTTAACAATTGATCTGATGTGTAGAGATCTGGGGAAACAACATAGAAGGCAAGATACTAACAATTTTTGCCATTTTACCAAATATTAATTTTAGGCAAGTTGGCATAGCTTCCTAGAGCCACTATTATCCCAACTTTCCAGCAAAACTGACTAAATAATAACCAAAATTTAAAATCTATTTTATTTTTTTTTAAGATTTTTTTTTGATGTGGACCGGTTTTAAACTCTTTATTGATTTGTTACAATATTGCTTCTGTTTTATGATTTGGTTTTTTGGCCACAAGGCACGTGGGATCTTAGCTCCCTGACCAGGGATCAAACCCACACCCCCTGCATTGGAAGGTGAAGTCTTAACCACTGTACTACCAGGGAAGTCCCTAAAAATCTACTTTACATTCAGTGTGTTTTAGACACACTCTAGATCTATGAATGTGCTTATTTTAAAGTGTAATAATCAGTTAGACAAGCCCTAATAAGGCCATACTTTCCCTTGCATTTGGTTTGAAATCAAAAGTTTTGTCTAAAAAGTGTTATCAGGTTATTCTTGTTTCAAACATTGACAGGAATTAACTATTTATGGTGAGTATTTGTCAACCTTTATTTTTTGAGGACAGGGTTCAAAAATCTTAGATCTTATAAAGGTAAAAATTCTCAAAGGTATCGTTTAATCATCATGTTCTTTAATCATCTTAGCTACAAGAACACACAAATGTGGAAAGTATATGTTGTTCAATAAGCTATCCATGTAAAATCTCTGAGATAAAGTAGAAGGTATTTCTTTCATTCCATCAACAAAACTGTTGAGGGTCTGCTATGTGACAGTTGCTCTAGATAGTCTTGGGGGAAATATACAAAAGATGTTCCTATTCCACAAAAGCTCAATAGTCTCATGTGGGAGACAGGCATATATAAATAACGACAACCCCAAATGACAGGTATTGGGTTGACACAAAATGCTATCTACAGGCAGTTCTTGCTTTGCACAGTCACATGGAAGAGTAAAAATGACTGTGCAAGCTGAAATTGTGCAAAGCAATCTCAATAATCAATAGGAAAAACATTACAATTTTTCTGGGGCCCTTACATTTTTTTCTCAAAACCTTGAAGCTGTCTTACTGTTGGTTATAAACATATAGGTAATTGAAAACATAGTAAAATGAACATTTATTTAGTACACTGTAATCTTACATATTAGAAACTTTGAGAACTAAAGTGTTTCATCTCATTTTAAACAATTGTCAAAGTAGTTTTAACAGCGCTTTCCTTCTTCTCATTGATTCGGAGCGAGGATCTTTTTAATGCTTTGGTCAGTTGCCATATTCCCTCCTAAGTGTGAATCGGCTTCTAACACATTATCCTTTTTGCTTTCAGTGTCATGAAACTTCTTCAAGAATTCCCTTAATGTAATGCTTTTTGCCATTGTCACTTCTTCTGGGACATCTCCATCCTTTCCTCTTCACCACTTTCCTCATTTATATTGATCAGTTCACCTTCACTAAATCCCTCTGGCAGTACCTCTCGAGTGTCATGAACGGTGGCCGTGTTCAACATTCCTTAGTTAGATATTTCTAATCTAATTCTATGTGCAATTCCAATTTCATTTCCAGCATTATCACTTTTTATTTCTTTGCTACACTTTCATTATCGATGACCAATCCCTCTCTCATTATCCGTTGTATAAAATGTCATGTGGGTTTATCACTGGGAGACAAGGAGACAATGCAAATATATGCTTTGCAGTCCATGCAGAACTGAATAGGAGATGTGTAATGACCAGTCATGAACAGATTTTAAAAGAAGCACGTGACTGGTCACTGATCATGATGCACATATGTTATTTAAGTCGTGATTTGTACACTGAAGAGCTAGCAGAAAAGGTTGTACATTATACAATTAATTACTCATAGTTGATCTACCCTGATAACTAAAATTTGAATTGTGTTGTTGAGGGACTAGTGTTATTTAACTAAACCATAATAATTGAATTCATGCAGAGTGGAATGTTGAAAATCAAGGACTGCCTATACATAAACACGTGGACACCTTAAAAAATACTAAAAGAATTGTGCATCTGGGGATGGCCAGTCAGTCTAGCTGGAACCAAGGTTGTAGAAGGAAAATGGGGGTCATGCAGAATTTGTAAAGATGAGGCTTGAGACAAGATTGTGAAGGTTCTTTGGCATAAAATCCCATGTAACCATTGCTGCCCTGCCTGGAAGGAAACCGATCTCATTCCTACCTTACCTAGTTCCTTCCCCATTCTCACCAAAGGTTACCCAGACGTCAAAACTGCAGTCCCTGTCACCCTTTTATTTCATCATTTTAACCTGGCCCTTCTGCCAGGTCTGAGCATGCTGGCTAACATTTTCTTCTCAGTGCCAACATGTAGATTTACAGCCAGATAGAGATGATAGCAGAATCCAACTCGGAGCTGTCTCATATTTTGTTATGGAAAAGTCTTTGCTTTTCCCCCCATGTAATGAGAATCACAGATACTAACGATAGGTGTGGTCATCTGAATCTGACTCTGGCCATTGAGAGGAACAGTGAAAAACCCAGTGGACTCAGTCCAGCTGTGTGTTTCAGTTCCTAGTCCACCAGTTACTTTGCTGGGGCAACTCATTTCACTTCTCTGGGCCTAAGTTTCCATAATGATAAAAAGATCTCACACTTATCAGATATACTTCTCTAAAGGCTATGAATTTCTCTGGTTTATCATATGTTTTCTCAAAGATTATATTTCATTTGTAAGCCTGAAACAAGAGAGAAAAAGAGATTACAAAGCCAAATAGAATACATGCTATTAAGAATTGATGAAGGCTCCTTTGAAAGCTATTTTCAGAAGCAATGGCTCTTTCTCCAGAAAAATCTTGAACAGTTTTGGTAGTTTTCCTTTTCCCAAACTGCCAAGCAGCTGAGTCTAATGTTCCATACAGTAGTCATGGTCTGCCTTAGTTCTCGATCATTAGCAAATTTCCTCCAACAAGATATCCCACTCGTATCCTCCCACTACAAACCCCACTTAGTTATTTTCACAGAAGAGGACATGCGCACCTAAGTGTCCACTGACAGATGAATGGATAAAGAAGATGTTGCAAATATATACAATGGAATATTACTCAGCCATGAAAAGAAACAAAATTGAGTTATTTGTAGTGAGGTGGATGGACCTAGAGTCTGTCATACAGACTGAAGTAAGTCAGAAAGAGAAAAACAAATACCATATGCTAACACATATATATGGAATCTAAAAAAAAAAAAAAAAGTTCTGAAAAACCTAGGGGCAGGACAGGAATAAAGATGCAGACGTAGAGAATGGACTTGAGGACACGGGGA
>NC_041226.1:49492189-49503103 GCF_002837175.3 Physeter macrocephalus | reverse complement strand
AGGAGATATGGGGATATATGTATATGTATAGCTGATCCACTTTGTTATACAGCAGAAACTAACACACCATTGTAAAACAATTATACTCCAATAAAGATGTTAAAAAAAAAAAAAAAGAGGACATTCGCTATGGACCAAGATTTTTTTTCACCTAGTGTTAAATAGCTTAATTGTGAGGTAAATACATATACACGTGTATTAAAATAAATTTAAATGGAGCCATCTAAGGGACAGAGGAAAAGAAACAGAAATGGTTTGAAATAAAAAAGGATTGAGGTTTTCAGAAGAATGTGAGAGACTAAATTCAAGTAAGTGTGATAAAAATGAGGAGCAAGTATAAAGTTAACCTGGAGCATGTGTAAGAGAGGGAAATTGAAGGTGGAAGTGGTGACATGTGAATAAGGACTAGAGATGTTTATTCAAAAGCTAACTCTGTCTTTGCAATCTCCTAGGACATTTTCTCCTAGGAGAAAATGTTAGCCAGCATTCTCAGACCTGGCAGAAGGGCCAGGTTAAAACGATGAAATGAAAGGGTGACACAGACTGCAGTTTTGACGTCTGGGTTATTAGGTACTGAGATTGGAACCCAAGAAACAGAAAGCATAAGGCATTATCCTTGACTGTGTCTACATACATGTATAATGAACTTTGAAAATACAAGGGAAAGGAGGTATTTGAAACAAGCAACTTGAGTTGGATGGGTTTAGTAATCCCACAAGATGAGCTAACAATAGCCATGGAACTAAATAGATTTTCTCTTCAAGAGAATTTCTCAAGACTGCAGCAACAAAGACAGAATACAAAGTTTGCTCATTTCCTTTCACTGTATGTTTTTTCACACTTAAGCGGGTAAATGCTGCTTTTCTGTCCTTCACTCAGAAGGTACAGCACTTGAAAATAAGTTTGAGTGCCTAAAACAGCAGGAAGTGAAAGAACCACACCTCAAAATAATGTTCTTCCACTGTATTTTTAAAGAAGTTTCCACCTACCCTAATGTCACAGTCATTTTTTTTTTCAAAGTATGACTTAACTAACAGTGACACCTGAATTTCAGTAGATCTTGCCAGTTAAAGATTGGCCAAAGTAGGAGGGATAAACTAGAGGTCATTACTGTCCTTACTTATCAACAAACCAGATAAACCAAACAAATCAAAAAAATAAAATTAAAAAAGCAATTGGAAAGTTTGGCTTATTCACAGATTGGCAGGGATATTTAGGTTTTTTTTATTCAGGATTTTCTAAAATTTCTCCCTTTTTAATGACCTCTGGACATTAGCATATAAAAAAGAAAAGGTAGAACTATGGAAATCTATTAGAATTATGAAAATGCTCTCATTGCAAAATCTTTGGGCTCATGTACAAAATAAACATGTAATCTTACTCCTGAGAAACTATTTTATGGATAATCCCAACTTATTGAAATCTCTCAAGTGGCATGAATGAGACCTACTAAGAGGGACATTGTTGCCTCAGACCCTGCAAAGGTGATTTTTACATGGATAGGATAAGAAGTGAATTTCAAAGCTTCAGATCCTCCCAAAAGAGACTCGATTTCTGTTTTGAGAAATAGATCTCGTAAAAGAGACCATGAGTTGCAAACAACTGCCTTAGAATATATCACACAAATTACGGTGGAGTCTACATTTTGTAGCCCTAATTTTACTATGCAGTTAAAATGTCAGATCACTCAGAAGTGCTGTAATTTGTTGTTGAATAAGATTATGTTATTTGCATTTTGAGATCATTTCTGTCTAGGTTTCTGTTGAAGCCATGGCAGTTACAATAATTGATCAGTATTTGGTATTGCAAACCATTTCTTTCAATTCCACATATACATGTCTACTTGAGTTGGCTCAGAAAAAAAAAAAAAGATGGAAAAGTAGTAGACTGGAAAAAGTCATTAAGGAAGGACAAAATTTACCCATGCATAGGAGATCAATGGCTACAGAAGTGCTATGAAGTCATGGACTTTTTTTTCTTCCTCATGAACTTTGACTTGGTTGGCAAATCTTCTTTTTAAACTTTGTTATTGTCTGGTCATAGAAACTGCTTCAGGATTTCCTATAGCCTGTTTTATATCCTTAGAGTCCTTTATTATAAGTTTTAATTTGCATAAATCACATTTTAAATAAATTAAAAGATATATGCATTTAAAAAATATAATATTGCTTGTATTTTCCAAACACTGTATCCCAACCAAGACAGAATTGAAGAAAAGGCTTATCCTTGCAATTCTTTTATTCCCATTTGCTTTTCCTTAAATTTAGCCTCCTCATGTAAGTTGTGGCATATTATTTTACTTATAATTATTTCTTCTATGCCCCTTGAATCATATTACAACATGAATTTCATTTCCCTCACTTGGATTTATGAAGTTCCTTAAGAGCTGAAATTGTGCCTTCTAATTATTTTGCATGATATGTAACCATAAAGTAATAGATTTGATGTTTTTAATTGTATTGAAGTATAACCTTTATGTAGAAGTGTACACAAATCATAAGTGCATAGTGCTCTGAATTTTAAAAATTAAATACATCCATGTAACCAACTATCAAAACAAGAAACAGAACATGACCGGCATCCCCGGAAGTTCTCTTCATACTTCCCTCCATCACTTCACCTCAGCCAAGGGTAACCACTATCCTGACTTCCTAACATCATAGATTAATTTTGCCTGATTTTGAACACTAAATAAATAAAATCATACATTAAGCACTCTTTGTGTCTGGCCCTTTTTGTTGTTTCTCATCATGTTTGTGAGATTCATCCACTTTGTCACATATAGTTTCTGTTCATTAATTCTCATCTCTTTATAAGATTCTATTGAGGGAATATACCACAATTTACTTATCCCTTCCATTCTTGACACTGGCATTTGACAAATTCCAGCTCTTGGCTAGTATAATTATTGCTGCCAAGAACATCCTCGTACATGTCGTTTGGTGAAAATATGTACTCGTTTCAGTAGGATATATATTTAGGAGTAGAATTTTTGAGTCATAGGTTATGTATATTTTCAGCTTAATAGATACTACCAAGAGTTTCTAAATGACTGTACCGATTTCTACCCCCACAGCAGTATTTGAAAGTTCAGATTGCTCCACATCCTTGTCAACACTTAGATTTGTCTTTTTCCTTCTTAGTCACTCATGTGAGTATGTAGCGCTATTAGCATTGTGCTTTTAATTTACATTTCCCTCTTGAGTTTCTCTCAAAGTTTGGCACCTTTTAATGTGTTTATTGCTATTTCATGTGTCATTATTATTTCATATGTTTATTGGCCATTTTGATATGCTCCTTTGTGATATACCTTCAAGACTTTTGTCCACTTTTCTTTTGAGATGTTTAGCTCTTATTGATTAATAGGTATCCTTTGTGTATTCTAGATACAGTCTTTTTCAGGTATATGAATTGGAAATAAATCTCATGATGAGAGTTTTCTTCTCAGTTCTTTAAGATGTCTTTTTAAAAAATGAAGTTCATAATGTTAATATAGTTAAATTTATCCATTTTTTAATTTTAAGAGTTAATACATTTTGTGTTCTATCAAAGAAATCTTTGCCTACTTCAAGGCCTCAAAGATACTCTCCCATGTTTTTATCTGAAAGTCTTTTTATTTTTACCTTTAGATCTGCAATACATCTGGAATTGGCTTTCGTGTATGGTGTGAGGTCAAGCTTAATTTTTTTTCCAAGTGGATGCCAATTGAACCAGCACCACTTATTGAAAGGGCCTTCCACTATACTGTAGTGTCACCTTTGACATCAATCTGGCATCTGTATATGTGTGGATTATTTCTTAGGAGAAGAGGATAGTTTCTCTCTTCTATCAATATCATATTGGTCAGTCTAGTTGTCTATCCTTGAGCCAATACCAACTGTCATAATGAGTTTTCAGTAAGTCTTGATATCTGATAGGGTAAATCCTCCTGCTTTGTTTTTCGAATTGAAATTGACTTAACTATTCTTTGCCTTCCCATTTCCATATAAATATTATTAAAGATTGTCATTTACCACAAACAACTTCCTGAGATTTTAATTGAAATTGTGATGAATCTATAGAACAGTTTGAGGAAGTTTGACATCTAAATAATTTTGTCTTCCAATCCATGAGCATGATGTATCTGTTTGTTTCAATAATGTTATTTTCAGTGTAGAAGTCTTAACTATCTTTCTTAGATTTCTTGCTAGATACTTGATGCTTTTTGAATCTATTGTAAGTGGTATCTTTTTAAATTTTATTTTCATTTTGTTACTGGCATATAAAAATAAAATTGATTTTTTATACTGATCTTTTATTCAGCAACTCAGTTACTAAGTTCTAGTAGTTTGCCTATAAATTGTTTGCATTTTCTACATACACAATTATGTGTTCTGTCAGAAAAAAAAAAGACAACCTACAGTCCTATTTCTCAATTATTTTACCATTTTGAGGGGAGAGACGGTTATGTGTTTGCTTGACTAATTGCTTTGGGTAGAACCTCCAACACACTGTAATAGTAATTATCTTTGGCTGTTCTCAGGCTAAGGGAAAAGCTTTGGATGTTTCACCATTAAGTGTTATGTTTGAGGTAGTTTTTCTTAAACTGATTTTTAAACAAATATTAGATTATTTATGTATCCAAATGAATGTCTATTTCAGAGTGATTTAGGAGACAATTTGTTAACTTCATTACTCAGAATATTTCGGTCTTCTTATTGGGGCTTGCTACTAGAACATCATATAAGATACATATAATATTATAGGAGATATATATATATACACATCAGCATTATTATTAGAAATTTAATGCCTGGCTTTAAATCTCAAAATGAAGATGACTTCCTTTGTTGTTTTTTCTACCCCTTATATTTCCCATAACTTCTTTCTAAAATTTTTAGTTGCTTGTTTTTCAATAAATATGTTTTAATTGATGGCAAATCAACTGAGTCCTCCTCTCCTTTTCTAAAACCAAATTTGCAACACTGCTTTATTGTAGTTTACTGTAGCTCCCTCTTCTTTACTTTTCTAGTGCTGAGATTCCAACATCAGGCTCCCTCTATTCACTATATAAGATCTAGTTACCAGCCATAGTCACTGCATACTTTGAAAAAAAAAAAATGGTTAGGCCCTTTGCCAAACACCACACTTAACCCCCCTGTACACTTTCAGCTGCTATGCTTTTGGAAGTCCTGGGGTCTCTGGGAATTCCTGGGCCTTAACGTGGTTACTTCTAACAACAACTTCTTATTCTCAGTGAACTCCCAGTCTCACTCATGTTATTGTTACCCTTGGCAGAGATGGCTAATTGTCCCCCAGTATCCATTTTCACTCATTATTTGAAGTAGAATCCCCTCCTACCCGGTTTCAGCAAGGCACACCATTGGTCAGATAGAGACTACACTTCCCAGTTTCTTTTGTACCCAGATGGGACCATTTGACCTAGTTCTGGCCAGTGATATTTAAGAGGAAACAATGTTTGCAGTTTCTGAATCATGTCCTTCAAAAAGGAAGCTGTTTGCCTTCTGTTCTCTTTTTCACTTTCTGCTGGTTAGAAGTTCGTAATAATAGAATAGTCACCTTGGACCCATAAATGCTCACTAACTTGGGTCACTTGATGGCCTGGTGCAGAGTTGCCTTCCTGACTTGGACTGGTGGCTGACCCATGGACTGTAAGATGACAGAGAATTGAACTTCTGTTTTATCTAAGCCATTGTGTTTGTGTGTTCTTTGTTACAGAAACTTAGCTTGTATTCTATATTATAACTGTTCTCTTCTCTCTGTCCCATACTGGTTAAGGCATAAAATCATTACACTGATTTTGTGAAAATGCTACTCAAACAGGATGTGATAGAAGTTGATTGAAGATTTGGGGATAACAGCACTAGTCACATTAGACACAGAACAGCTCTGCTGAGAGCCCAATACAGAATATTATATATCACTCACTGTATGAAAGTATCCAAGTCATACGTGCTGTTATGGACTGAATGTGTCCCCCAAAGAAATATTGAAGTCTTCACCCCTGGTACCTATGAATGTGACCTTATTTGGAAATAGGATCTTTGCTGATGTAATCAAGTTAAGGTGAGGTCATTGGGGTGGGCCCTAATCCAACATTATTGGTGTTCTTATAGAAGAGGAAAGCACTATGTGGAAATTCAGACACACAAGGGGAACACCATGTGACACCAAGGCAGGGATCGCAGTGTTATAGCTGAAAGCCAAAGAACACCAATGATGGCCAAGGATCCTAGAAGTTGGAAAGAGGCAAGGAAATATTCTTCCCTACAGGTTTCAGAGCAAGCATAACCCTACCAATACCTTGATTTTGGACTTGTAGCCTCCAGAACTGTGAGACAATAAATTGCTATTGTTTCAGGTCACCCAGTTTGTGATACTTTGCTATGACAGGCCCGGTAAACTAATACACAGGCGCAAGAAGTGTCTCCCAGGCCAACTGTTTTCTTCCTAATGTCCTTAAGCCTCTCATCAAGATGCCATTCCTGTCTCTCCCCAAGATATTCTGTCTTCCCAACTCCCCAGTGTTCTTCTATAGCAAAGAGAAAACAGAGATTCCAGAATGCCATTTCAGTTTGCATAATTCTGAGACAAAATTTCTAAAGTTTCTTTTATATGATGTTGGTAACAACAATAAAAAATACCAATTGTATGGTAGCTGTGATTAAGAAAATTTTTAATTTCTCCAAAATATCCCCAAGCATACTTTGGCACATGCTTTTTTTTCTTTACTGGTGCCATTCCTACAATAATGCCAAAATTTCCACGTTCAAAATAATATGTTTTCATACCCCAGTGAAGTAGCCATATGTGTGTATATATATATATATATATATATATATACACATATATGTATATAAATATGATGTAGCCATATATATGTGTGTGTGTATGTGCATATATACACACATATATATACATAAAATATTTTATATATGTGCTATATATAATACTATATACATATATATTTTATTATATATATTTTACTGTGAAAAAAATCAATTATTTTCAAAACCTAATATTTGGTATGACTTTGGCTTCCTAAATAAATACACATTTCTTGAGCTGAATAAAGCTGACTTGGATTGAATTGAACCAAATTGAATCAAATTAAATTGTGGAACTATGCTTCACTTATTTGGTGAAGGTGAGCCATAGAATAGAATTAAAAACTTAACTTTAAAAAATATTCTGTTTGGGGGAATTCCCTGGTGGTTCAGTGGTTAGGACTCCACGCTTCCATATATATATATTTTTTCTGTTTTTATCATGGACACACTGTTATTATTAAATGATCTGTTCATTGCTGTCCTGTTACTTCATCACTGTTCTATGTTAGAATCTTAGCAGCTAAAGATAAGTTTATTTTATTCCCTGGTGATGTCTTTTTTTAGCTACTGACATCAAAGTGATGCATATTATACAGTCTGCTCATCAGAATGAAAGTCAAAGTCCTTCTTGGATATTTTCTGATCTCCATTTTTGTGTAGTTGAGCTAAAGTTACATAGCATCCCTGTGCTGTAAAGTGCTGATTATGTCAATGTCCTGTAACTTTTAAAACAAGTAAGACCAGAACATAGCAGACAGTTACAGTACTAGAAATGGAATGCTCAGTTATGCAAAAAACAAGTAAATGATATTTTTTCTTCTCATTTCATATTCTGACAAAGCTGGAGACCAACAGCATTTCAGTTCCACTTCGATAGGCTTTGGATCTCTCTATTGTGTAAATATATGTAAACAGGTGTATATATATATATATATATATATATATATATATATATTTAAATGTTGTTTACAATTCTCATCTCCCTCTTCCTATATCTAATCATTCAAAATAATGTTTTCTTATTTATGAGAATATGACTTCCTTAGAGGAAAAATGCCACCAGACTCATTCATAGGCATAATTGTTTAGTAGAAAAAGTTTGTGGTTTGACCCCTCAATATACACTTTCCATTGTCCCCTCCCCTTCCATGTGTCTACTCTTTTGATCAGGACCATCTTCATTACCTGTAGCCATTTATCACCCTCAACCTGGGTCTATAACTCTGCACATCCATGTCTTTCTGGACGCTTTTCTTCATCACATCCACATTTCCATGAAGTTACTTATTTTCTGCTCCATTTTCTTAGGTCCCAAATTTTCTTATCCTTCACAAAATTCTCGAGAGTTTTCTACATGCATTTATTTTTTCTATGTCTCCCACTAACTCTCTAACACATTTCCAGGATAACTTCTTTCTGATCACTTCATTAGAATTGCTCTCATGGAGGCCATTGGTGACCTCCATCGCCAAAGTGTAAAAGATATTTTTCAGTTCTTCTGGGGGCTGACATCTCAGGCACACCCAAGATAATCCACTGTTCCCCGCTTTTCTTTAAACGATCCCTTCCCTTGGCTTTTATGACCCAACACTGCCCTGATTGAAATGTATCAGGATTCTTTTCTTCTTGTTCTATACTCTCTCTGTGTGATCTTCCTACACTAGTGCCTTCTGTTACATCTAAAATTATACATTCATACAATGAGATGCCCCATGATGGAGGGAACATGGTATAGCCAGAGACTGGTTGAGCAGAGGAAGTTAAGATTATACAACCAACAGTAGTAATGAGGCTCTAGCATGCTGAGAAATAAGAATAAATTTTTTATGAAATGATGACAAATAGGAATAGCATCCAAGGTGGGTAAAGAGTAAGGAGATAAAGGAAGAGAAGGAGGAAGGATTGGTGAAGCTGGCAGGAACGGGAATAGTGAGGTAGGGGTTTATGTTGCCTTTTCCCTCTCTCGTGCAGTCTCACACACCTTGCCACCAATGAGCTCTAAAAAGAGATAATTATAGAAAAGGACCAGGAGCAGGTAAGCTAGGTAAGTAGAGAACAGTGATAAGGAGCTAAAAGAGGGTGATATGATCTAGGATCTGCAAAAGAAAAGGAGGAAAACGAACCAAAATCAATTTGTGGAAGCAGCATCTGCAATAGTAAAAGGGCATCTCTGCTGGAGTATCCAATGATATGTGAGAAGTACATTGTGTGTTAATTAGGGTAATGCCAGCAGTTGGAACAAATTAATTCCAAAATGTATAATGGCTCATACACAAGAGAAATTTGTTTCTCATTTATGTAAAGACCAAAACAAGTATTCCTGTCTAAAGGACAGCCCCCCTTCAAACAGGGACCCAGGCTTCTTTATATTTTGGCTTCTCCATCTTCAAAACATGGCTTCCAAGTTCGCTGTGCCCATCTGCCTCAAGCCAGCAGAAAATATGAGTGTGGAATTCATGCTTGGGAAGATGTCATGGGCCAGGTGTGGAGGTGGAACACATCTCAGTGACCAAAATTCAGTTATATGGCCGGACCTAACTGCAAGGAAGACTGGGAAATATAATCTGACCACATGCCCAGGAGGGAAAGGAAAACAGCTAATTGAACACCTAGTAAGTCTCTGACACTCATTGTAAAATGAGAATGCGTGTGCTTCTAGAAAGAATGCACTTTAAGTATAATGTGTTCATCAGCGGCCAGTGATTTATTTCCAACCCCCCCAAAATGGTCAGAAGAACCTAAGGGCAAGACGGGACTAAAGATGCAGACCTACTAGAGAATAGACTTGAGGATACGGGGAGGGGGAAAGGTAAGCTGGGAAAAAGTGAGAGTGGCATGGACATATATACACTACCAAACGTAGGGTGGATAGCTAGTGGGAAGCAGCTCCATAGCACAGGGAGATCAGCTCGGTGCTTTGTGACCACCTAGAGGAGTGGGATAGGGAGGGTGGGAGGGAGGGAGACACAAGAGGGAGGAGATATGCGGATATATGTATATGTATAACTGATTCACTTTGTTATACAGCAGAAACTAACACACCATTGTAAAGCAATTACACCCCAATAAAGATGTTAAAAAAAAAAAGAGCAATGGCATGTTGAGATGCTGCTATGAAAATGGGTCCACCAAGCCCATTTATATATTCTTGAAATTGAGGCACCCAACATAGTTCTGTCTTAAGTCCTAGTACAAAACAGCATGTCACGTTTGATATGTTCCCTGTTATCCATCTCTCAGCATCATTGTGTATGCAGGGATATTTGGTAGTGTGCCTTTCTTTGTGTGTTTTCCAATTCCAAGTCCCCCCCAAAAGTCCTTTAACTTCTAAAACAATGGCTCTCCATCCCCAAGATTTTAGACTTCTCTGCACCTCAAAGCCACATCTGTCAAAGGATTAACTGAGAAACAAAGAAAGCACCAGGAATTCATTAGCTCTAGAAAGAAATCACCCGGCCACTTCTTCAATTGCAAATGCCATCATTCTCCTATGGTGATAGAAGATCATTTGAAACCATTTCTCACTAACTGAGATGACAATAAAAACAAGTTAGCCCTGCTGGCTAATTTTCTCTTTTATGTGGATATTTGGCCATGAGGCATTAACCTTTCCCAGTAAACACGACATTTTGGAATTATATATGGTGAAAGCATACAGCAGTGGGTATGTGTTTATTACCAGTGTCATTCAAATATTTTTAGATGAGCAATTGACTAGCATGCCCTGCACAGAGAAAGTGTTATTAGAGATATTAGTTGAGTGAATTAGGACTTAGAGTATCATTGTGGATCTTTCACTGGCTGGGAAATTGATTTGGGGCATTTACTTGTATGTATCGCTAAATGTAGTATAATTCATAAGCAAAGATCTTTGGTACTTTTTTGTATATATCAACTGCACTTACTAAAATAAAGCTAATCTTTCTCAATATTAAAGCATAGAAATACCTCAGAATGGGAGAAAATAGTTGCAAATGAAGCAACTGACAAAGGATTAATCTCCAAAATTTATAAGCAATTCATGCAGCTCAATAACAAAAAAACAAACAACCCAATCCAAAAATGGGCAGAAGACCTAAATAGA
>NC_041226.1:49452802-49491740 GCF_002837175.3 Physeter macrocephalus | reverse complement strand
AAAAAAAAAAAAGGTCATGAAGAACCTAGGGGTAAGATGGGAAGAAAGACCCAGAGCTACTAGAGCATGGACTTGAGGATATGGGGAGGGGGAAGGGTAAGCTGTGAGGAAGTGGGAGAGTGGCATGGACATATATACACTACCGAACGTAAAATAGATAGCTAGTGGTAAGCAGCCGCATAGCACAGGGAGATCAGCTCGGTGCTTTGTGACCACCTAGAGGGGTGGGATAGGGAGGGTGGGAGGGAGGGAGACGCAAGAGGGAAGAGATATGGGAACATATGTATGTGTATAACTGATTCACTTTGTTGTAAAGCAGAAACTAACACACCATTGTAAAGCAATTATACTCCAATAAAGATGTTAAAAAAAAAAACAACATAGAAATAAGGAAAGGGATGAAGTTCCAGAAATGAGGAGTTCAGTGACAAAGAAAATCAATGCTTACACATGCTAAAAAAGACATCCTTGTCTTTTAATTATTTATTTCTTCATGCAATAAATCTTTCAGGGTCCTATAGAACCTTGTTAATCAAAGTGCAGTCTACAGAGCAGCAACAGGGGCAAACCTTACAGCTTGTTAAAAATGCACCATCTTAGGATCCAACTCAGATTTCCTGAATCTGGCATCTAGTGGGTAGAAACCAAGGGTACTGTGAAGCATCCTACAAGGCACAGGACAGTCCCCACAACAAAGAATTATCCTGCCCAAAATGTTAATGGGACACCGGTGAGAAGCCAAACTTTAGCAAGTATTAGAATGACATAGAAGGTTTGTTAACATGCAGATTGCTGGGCTCGCTCCCAGAGTTTCTGATGATAGGTCTAGGGTAAGGTCTGAGAATTTTGTTTCTAGTAAGCCCCTAGATAATTCCCGTGCTGCCAGTCCTGAAGCCATACTTTAAAAAACACTGGTATGGAGTGATGGGAGATACTACTTGGCCCATGGGGGCCTTTTGCTTTAGCCTGCTCATGGCTCTGGAAACTCCTGGCAAGGTAACTAGAGCCTGAGGTGCCTTGATGGTTATAGGTTGACAAGAGAAGCTGAGGGTCGCTTGAGGTGCGGGGGTGTGTGCAGACAGGACTGAGTCAACAGAGAAAATACAGTGCCGTTGTCATTTACAGATGATACCAGATGGCAGCTAAATTCAGAGTCCAGACTGCCTGAAGGGCTTGCTAATTACAAGAGACTTCAGCTGCAGGAAACACCCTAATCACCCCAATGGCAGCTGGGCAGCCCCAGGGAAGGCACGATTGCCAGTAAAAATTTTTGTGTAGTCTGAAGTAGGACTCGAAGGGTAAACGTGACAAGTTCAATTTAGACCATATTTAACAGAGAAGAGAGGGAAGTGTATTTATGATGGGGGTGGTGCGGGACAGTTCTGTTCCATAGGAATCAGCATGGAAGATGATGAACAGCTGGAACCCAGGCTGGGCCCCTGAGAGACCATCCCCCTCACAAATGTCTCAGGCATCCCTGCGCACCACATCCTGTAGGATGGCCATGGCTGGTTCTACAACGAAGACCCGAGGGTGGAATCTGTCATTCCGACTTACACCTGCTGGATGCCCTCTACTTCTTATTTCTTTCCAAAAAATGCTATTGATTTCTCACCCGTTAGGGAGGAAGGAAGACATCTTCTGCTTTGTTTAATCAGCTAACTGCCTTTCTTGGGTTGGCAACGAGCACTGAGATAATTTTGTTCTACGGGCAGCATTTAGCAAAACCCCAGGACTGTGAATGAGGAAAAAGCAGCAGGGAGGGAACAACTACCCGAGCAGCTGTTTCTGGGCTACACCCCAACTCGGGGTTTGGGCCAACTTCATGATATTCTCCTCTGCTGGAAACTTTAACAAAATTTCCTTAAAGTGGGAGTAAATTGGAGAAATGCACCTAAAATAAAATTGTTTACAATTTAACAGAGTGGGATACAAGATGTTTAAATCGACTTTTCTTGAAATTTGATTTTATAACAGTAACTAAAAAAGGAGGAATAGAATTCCAAGTGTATTCACATTTGAAAACCACTTCGGACTTTATTTTATGCCTCTCTCTTCTCCCCTGTAATTTTGCAAAGGGTGTACAGAGAGATACAATCCATTGCTGGAGAGAAAACATTAATAAATAGTCCTTCTCAGTCTCTGGGCCCCTTTCAGTGCATATGCCCAATACAGCACAGTCCCAACGGTACAGCCGGGGGCCCCTTTCCTGTCTCTGTCTCATTCTTCTTGCTCTGCAATACTGCTAAGATTCTGATCACACCCTTCATCCCTGGAGGGTGGGGATAAAGTTCGGATGCAGTCACCTTGCTCATAGGCTCCCATCTTTCAGATTCTTCATAAACGTGACTCTACCAATCAAATTAAGCTTTCTCTTGTTAACATGGAGCGGTGAACTCATAGCTCATAGTTACATTAAACCCTCCTTTCCTATAATCTTGAAGAGCAGTTTCTGGTCCAGAATGTGGAAGTCGCAACTCTGTCCTAACAGCAAGGAAAAAGCTGAACAAACTGAAAAAAAACAGCTCCTCTTAGATCCATAAAAGAAGTGAGGTCACAGCACAAACCGTTGGCCCCCAATTGGAGAGACTGACGAGCGATGACAGAGAATCACAGATTACTGGCACAGAAACCTCCCTGGGAACCAGAGCAGGGCTATCAGCATGAAGAGATGAGTAAAGGAGAAGGGAGAGACCCCAGTCTACCAGGCTTTTATTCAGCCATACACCGCCCCCCTTTTTTTTTTTTTTTTTTTTTGCAGTACGCGGGCCTCTCACTGTCGTGGCCTCTCCGCGTCGCGGAGCACAGGCTCCGGACGCGCAGGCTCAGCGGCCATGGCTCACGGGCCCAGCCGCTCCGCGGCATGTGGGATCCTCCCGGACCGGGACACGAACCCGTGTCCCCTGCATCGGCAGGCGGACTCTCAACCACTGCGCCACCAGGGAAGCCCAATACACCCCCTTTTTACTTCCTGCCCACTTCCCCACCCCTACTGCAGATACACTGAGTGTTTCACTGTGGCTACTAAACTCTGAATTTATAATTTGGGGGTCGATTTTAAAGGGTATTCTTTACATGAAAATGGTACTTTGACCCGTGTTTTCCTTTGTTAGACATTCCTAAAAATATAATCATTTCTTCTGCGGGAGCAAACTTTTTTCACTTAGAGACAAAAACTTGGTCCTCAACTGATGGACAAAACAGCATCAAATTCTCCCATCAAGCCCTTACTGTAAAACTCCAGGAAGATCCCTATTTGGTACACAGCCAATCCCCATGTTCATATGTTGTTTACCCTGAAAATCACACCATGGGTACCAAAAAAGCTTCCACCTCCTTTGTGGGCATGTGCACATTGTGGAGGTGTCCAGACAACTGGAAACTCAGCAAGTCCTGAACTGCAGCTGCTACCAAACTCAGGTTGCCTTGGAATTTCAATATTTTGTTAATAAAAACACAGAGCTCACAGTTATCCATAGGATTTAATTATAAACACATTACACACATATCAATATAGCAAGCTTGAACGTAATTTTTAATAGACACAATGCAATTTTATGATAATTATAAAGAGAATTCAGGGTAACTTCTCTATGTTGCCACATGTCTAATGCCGTTAAGCAAAAGTATTGAGCTAAGATGCAACCAATAAAACTTCAAATTTTAGGCTATGGTTATTTTGCAATTAAGAGATCTAGAAGTACGATCTTACCCTATCCCAAAGGTATGGATACATTTAAAATCCTCCATTCTCTTTATTAAAGATGTTCACTCACCTGCAGTAGGTTTCCTGAGTCCTGGCTCTGGAGCTTACATATTTAAATGTTGTATTATGAATTCATCTCTGTATATTTCCTTTGTCTCCCTAACTAACTCCTTCATACAATCTCCCTCTAATTAGGGGGAAGAACTCATAAAGTTATGCTTAGTTGGAGAACCACATGGAAGGCAGGATAGTGACTCAGAAGAAGCAAAAGGAAGTCATTAATGGTGCCCAGCCAAGTTTGGAGTTCTGAGAATTTATAGTACTTAAATAATGTTCAAGCACATGGGAACATTTCTTTAGAATAAGACGCATAAATCATTTTGTAGCGGCTCAAAAAGTTTTTTTCTAGTCATCCCCTTGAAATAGAAAAATTTTACCAGACTAATAGGCATAAAGTATTTCTGTGAAAGAGAAACTTGCTTTAGAAACTAAGGAAGAGGGAGGCTTTACTAGAAGCACTGATGTCTCAGTATTAACCACTAACCATTTGAAAGTATTTAAGAATTCTTAACAGTAGCTTGGTACATAACAGAGATGAAAAATACTTTCATAAGGCAAAGTGAGATAAAACAGTGGCTGGGTATGGTAATTTTCCCCAGAGGCTTAATTTTCCTACTTTTGTGAATCCAAATCTTTATTGTAGACCATATCCCTGGGTGTATTTGATGTTTGAATCTTTATGGCTAAGGATAATTGACTTAAAAAAAATGGAATAATTTTGACCTTGCACCCACATATGCACATTCACAATTTTGTAGCAAAAATGAGAAGTTTTACCAGAAGTCCGTGTATTGCCCATTAAAATGATAAGGGGAAAAGATAAGAGAGGAAAATGTGTTTTAAATTCAAATCATCCAATAGTGATTCTACCTGGCTTTTTCCTAAGATTTCCCTGTAGTCCCTCAAAGGCTTCCTCTAAACTTCCTCCTCTTCCACCAGGAAGATATGTCAGCTTCCTTCCTTCCTCTCTTGGTTTCTCTTAAAAACTGCTTTTTTTTTTTCCATTTAATGGCACTTTCGTTTTTTTTTAATTGAAGCATATAGTTGCTGTACAATATCATATGTTACAGGTATACAATATAGTGATTCACAATTTTTAAGGTTATACTCCATTTATAGTTATTATAAAATAGTGGCTATATTCCCCATGTTGTACAGTATATCCTAGTAGCATATTTCATACCTAATAGCTGTACCTCACTCCCCTACCCCTATCTTGCCCCTATTCCCTCTCTTCTCCCCACTGGTAACCACGAGTTGGTTCTCTATATCTGTAAGTATGCTTCTTTTTTATTATATTTACTAGTTTGTTGTATTTTTTAGAGTCCATATATAAGTGATAGCATACAGTATTTTCTTCCTCTGACTAATTTCATTCAGCATAATACCCTCCAAGTCCATCCATGTTGTTTCAAGCAGCAAAATTTCATTCTTTTTTTATGGCTGAGTAGCATTCCATTGTGTGTGTGTGTGTCTGTGTGTGTGTGTGTGTGTGTGTGTATCACATCTCTTCATCCATTCATTTGTTGATGGACACTTAGGTTGCTTCCATATCTTGGCAATTATAAATAATGCTGCTATGAACATTGGGGTGCATGTATCTTTTCAAATTAGTGGGGGTTTTTTTAGGGTATATGCCCAGGAGTGGAATTGCTGGGTCATATGGTAGTTCGAGTTTTAGTTTTTCATGGACTCTCCATACTGTTCTCCATAGTGGCTGAACCAATTTACATTCCCACCAACAGTGTGGGAGGGTTTCCTTTTCTCCACATCTTTGCCAACATTTATTATTTGTGTTCTTTTTGATGACAGCCACTCTGACAGGTGTGAGGTGATATTTTACTGTGGTTTTGCTTTGCATTTCCATGATTATTAGCAATGCTTTCTTCTTTGACATTTTGCCTCAAGCCCTGGGTAACATGTAATTTTCATTGACATAGAGAAGGGGCACCAAAAAGAGAGCAGATAGAAAAGGGAGGACCACCTGAATGTGTTTCTGCAGCCAGTGCCTCTCTGAAGAGTGCTGGCCTTAAAGGTTCAAGCCAATGCTGTCTGAGCACTATGTGCTAAACACTGTTCCAGGTGTTTTGTATCGATTCACTTAGCACTCATGAACCTCGAGGAGGTGGGTACTTGTTATTCCTATTTTACAGATGAGCAAACTGAGACACAGAGAGGTTAAATGATGCTTATTAACTAAGGTGCTGTGCCTAGAGATATCTGGAAGTCAGTGATTCCTGAAGCTGACTTCCACAGTTTCATTTTACTTTTTCCTCTAACTGAGGGAAGAAGAAGAAGAAGAAAAAAAAAACGAATGAGAATTCAAGCATATAAATGACTAAAAGGAGATATAGCAAACAAACCTCACACCCCTAAACCACGACAAGAGGGTTTCACCCAGTGTAAGAACGTCTACCAATTAAAACAAAACAGCCTATTTTTATCAGCATTTGTTTTTCTTCAGGATGTAGTTCAAACAAATTACCTAGTTCCTGAGCTACGGGGTCAGTTTCCACATCTATAAAATGAGTATACCAATAAATAATTCCTGCCTGGTCTACCTCCTGGAGTTGTTGAGAATCATGTGAGATAAAGTGTGTAGAGATCTGTCATCACAATGTGGTATAAGTTCCTCTTCCACATTATAAAACATTTCCCCTAGGAAGTTTCAGATTCAGTGTTGATGCAGGGGACTACCTAGATAAGATTCCTTAATTGTAATAATGGTAGCAAATAACTGTGGAGTACTTCCCATGTACCAGACACATCAATGTGTATTAATTTATTTAATTCCCCAATAATCTTATGAGGTAGGTACGATTATCATCCCCACATTACACATGGGAAAATGAAGGCATGGATAGGTTACTCTGCCCAAGGTCACATTGCTAAGAAGAAATAGGGCACAGTTCCTCCCCCAAGCATTTAGAGTCTCCACCTAATAGAGATTTCAAGAAGTCCTTAGTACTCGGTAAATTTTTAAATGATAAAATCTCTTATAAACTAGATTATAAATGAGGATAAAATGGAAGCCTAATAAATGAGAACCTAAGCTTTTAAGAGTCAGGTGCCATTCTATAGGCATTTGTTGAATATCTACTTACTGTCAGGAATATAATCATGTGTTCCTGACCTTGAGAAGTTTAAAGTCTAGTAAGAATGATAGACTGTTAAATAAATCATATCAATAATATATGACAATATTGTATGTAAGTAAAAAGAATTATACACAGGATGCTTCTGGAACACATCAACAATGGGAGCTCATAAATTAATTCTTAAAGGAATTAGGAATTAGCTTGATTAACTACGAGAAAGTTTTAGATGAAACTATGTAAAATCATTTGCTGTGTAATTTTGAATTTGATATATTGGGGGGGGAAGATGGGGAAGGAAGAGGGAGAGAGGGAAAAAAGGAGGAGGAGGAAGAGGAAGGAGGAAGAAGTGAAACGAGGAGGAAGAGAAATAAGAGGAGGAGGAGTCTTTCAACATTAATAATATTAACTGTGATTTTTTTCATAAATGACTTTTATTGAGTTGAGTAACTTTCCTTCCTTTACTAGTTTTTAAGTGCTTTTATCATTAAAGGGTGATGGATTTTGTCACATACTTTTTTTGCATCTATTCAGATGATCTTGTGATTTTTTTTGTTCCTTATTCTATAAATATGTTATATTACATTGATGTTCGTATGTTGGACCAGTCTTGCATTCCTGGGATAAATCCCACTTGTCATGGTGCATAATCCTTTTTGTGTGTTGCTGGACTCAGTTTAATAGAATTTTGTTGAGGCTTTTCACATCTACATTTGCAAACGCATACTGGTCTGGAGTTTACTTTTCTTTTGATATAACTGTCCAGTTTGGGTATTAGGCTAATGCTGACTTCAGAAAATAATTTAGGAAGTGCTGCCTTCTTTTCCTTGGAAGAATTTGTGATGGATGGGGTTAATTCTTCTTTAAACTTTTGGTAGAATTCATTAGTGAAATTAGCTTTTCTTTCTTTCTTTGATTATTAATTCAGTCTCTTTACTTGTTTTAAGTCTACTCAGATTTTCTATTTCTTGTTGAATCAGTTTCAGCAGTTTATGTCTTTCTAAGCATTTGTCTATTTCATCTGGGTCACATAATTTGTTGACATATAACTGTTCATAATATTCCCTTATAGTTCATTTATTTCTGTAAGGTCAATAATAATGTCTCCCCTTTCATTCATGATGTAAATCACTTGAGTCATCTATATTTTATTCTTGTTTTTTTTCTTGGTTTTCACATTTACTGTTTTTTTAAATAACTAAGTTCTGGTTTTATTGATTTTTCTGTTCTCTATTTCAATGATTTTCTTCCTTCTGCTTGTTTGAGTTCTGTTTCTTCTTATTTTTCTGATGTCATTAGATGGAAAGTTAGGTTATTAATTTAACATCTTTCTTTTTTTAAAAATATAGATGTATACAGCTAAAAATTTCCCTCTAGGCATTGTTTCTGCTACATTATATGTTTTGGTGTGTTGTATTTTTGTTTTCATTCATCATGTCTTCTAATTTCTCCCGTGGTTTATTCTCTGAACCACTGGATGTTTAATTTCCACATATTAGTGAATTACCCAAATTTATTTCTGTTATTGGTGTCTAATTTTATTCCCTTGTGGTTGGATAACATATTTTGTATGATTTCAATAATTTTATATTTATTGCATCTGGTTTTATAGCTTAACATATGGTCTATCTTGAGAGAATGTTCCAAGGGCATGAGATATTTTCTTAGTATTTGTGCTGAGGATTACTGTTGACATCTTAATTTATAACAATCTTTTCTGGATTAATAACAACTTAATTTCAATGATACATGAATACTTTGCTCCTATATAGCTCCATTCCTTCCCCCCACCTTTGTGCTATTAGTGTCACACAACTACACATTTATACATTATATGTACAACAGTCTTTTATAATTACTCCTTTATGCTATTTTCCTTTACATCAGGTAGGAGAAGGAAAGTTTTTTAAGCAAGACATACATTTAAATTGTCCTTTATATTTACTTATACAGTTACAGATTTATCAATGCTCCTTATTTCTTCATTTGGATTCGAGTTACTGTCTAGTGTCTTTTCATATCAACCTGAATTATTTCCTTTAGTATTATTTATAGGGCAGGTCTGTTAACAACCAATTCTCTTTGTTTTTGTTTACATGGGAATGAATATCTTAATTTTTCCTTCTTTTTTGAAGGATCATTTTGCAGGATATATAGAATTATTAGTTGACAGTATTTTTTTCAGCACTTTTATTATGTCATTGACTTCCTTGTGGCTTTCGTAGTTTGCAATGAGAAATTATTTCTTCATCTTATCAAGGATGACTTATACATGATGAGACACATTCTTCTTGCTGCTTTCATTTCTCTCTTTGATAGTGTGATTTTTTTTTTAATTTTTTAAATTCTTAAAATTTTTTGGCTGCATTGGGTCTTCGTTGCTGTGCGTAGGCTTTCTCTAGTTGGGGCAAGCGGGGGCTACTCTTCGTTGTGGTGCACGGGCTTCTGATTGTGATGGCTTATCTTGTTGAGGAGCACAGGCTCTAGGCACGCAGGCTTCAGTAGTTGTGGCCTGCGGGCTCAGTAGTTGTGGCTCGCGGGCTCTAGAGCGCAGGCTCAGTAGTTGTGGTGCATGGGCCTAGTTGCTCTGTGGCATGTGGGATCTTCCCAGACCAGGGCTCGAACCTGTGTCCCCTGCATTGGCAGATGGATTCCAGGGAAGCCCTGATGGTGTGATTATAATGTATGTAGGTGTATGCATTTCTACAAGTTTATTCTACTTGGGGTTAATTTATCTTCTTGCATGTGTAGATTAGTATTTTTCATAAAATTTGAGAAATATTTGGCCATTATTTTCTCAAAGATTCTTTTTGCTGCTTTCTCTCTCTTTTCTTGGACTCGCATTATGTATGTTTTGATACACTTTATGGTTTTCCACAGGTCTCATATCTGTTTATTTTTATAAACTAATAGATTTTCTTTTTTTAGAGTAGTTTTAGGTTTACAGAAAATTAAGTAGAAAGCATAAAGACTTTCCATATATCTGTTCATCTTGGCCTCCCACACACAGTTTCCCCTATTAGTAACATCCTGAATTAGTGTAGTACATTTGTTACAACTGATAAGCTGATATTGACACATTATTATTATCTAAAGCTTACATTAGAGTTCATTCTTTGAACTGAGCATTTTAGGATTTTAGCAAATGTATAGTGATATGTACCCAGCATTACAGTATCATACAGAATAGTTTCATCTCCCTGTTCATCCTCCCTCCTTTCCCCCAGACCACTGGTAACCAATGATTCTTTTACTGTCTCCATAGTTTTGTCTTTTCCAGAGAGTTATATAGTTGGAATCACATGGTACATATTACGTAGCATTTTCAGAGTGCCCTTTTTCACTTACCAATGTACATTTAAGATTCCTCCGTGTCTCTTGTGGCTTGATAGCTCGTTTCTTTTTATTATTGAATGATATTCCACTGTATGGATATACCACTGCTTATTTATCCATCACGTACTGAAGGACATCTTGGTTGCCTCCAAGTTTTTGACAATTATGAATAAAGCTACTATAAATATTAGTGTGCATTTTTTTTACGTGGATGTAGTTTTCAATTTATTTGGATAAATGCCAAGGAACACCATTGTTGAATTACATGATAACAGTAGGTTTAGTTTTGTAAGAAACTTGCAAATTGTCTTATCATTTTGCACTTTCCTCAGCAATGAATGAGAGTTCCTGTTGCTCCACATCCTCACCAGCATTTGGTTTTCTGAGTGTTTTGGGGTCATAGCCATTCTTATAGGTATGTAGTGATATCTAGTTGTGTTCATTTGCTATTCCTTAATGACATATGAATTTGAGAATCCTCTCATATGCTCACTCACCATCTGTATCTCTTCCTTGATGAGGAATCTGTTCAGATTCTTTGCCCATTACTTAATTGGGTCATTTGTTATAATTATTGAATTTTAAGTGTTTTTTTGTATATTTTGGATACCAGTCCTTTATCATATGTGAATATTGAAAAGTTTTTCTCAGTCTGTGGCTTACCTTTTTATTCTCTTAATGACATCCCTTTGTACAAAATATGTATTTATCTGTTTATTTATTTATTTATTTATTTATTTGGCTGTGCCAGGTGTTAGTTGCGGCACACAGGATCTTTAGTTGCAGCATGTGGGATCTAGTTCCCTGACCAGCAATTGAACCCGGGCCGCCTGCATTGTGAGCACGGAGTCCTAACCACTGGACTACCAGGGAAGTCCCAATGGCATCCTTCATAGAGCAAAAATTCTTAATTTTAATGAAGTCCAACTTCAAAAAAAAGACAGCTTACCATTTTTTTTCTTTCATGAATCATGCTTTTGGTGTTGTATCTAAAAGTCCATTTCCAAGTTCAGGGTCACCTAGACTTTCTTTTACGTCATCTTCTAGTTTTATAATTTTGCCTTTTACATTTAGATCCATGGGTTGTCTCTCCATTCCTTTAGATCATCTTTGATTTCTTTCATCGGAGTTTTATAGTTTTCCTCATATAGCTCTTTTAGATGTTTTGTTAGATTTGTATCCAAGTGCTTCTCTCTTTTTTGTGTGTGCTAATATAAATGATACTGTGTTTTTTAATTTCACATTCCAAATGTTCATTGCTGGTATATAAGAAAGCAATTGATTTTTATATATTAATCTCCTATCCTGCAACCTTGCTGTAATTGCTTATTAGTTCCAGGAGGTTTTTTCGTTAATTATGTAACATTTTCTACATACATAGGCAATTATGTCATCTGCAAACAAAGTTTTATTTCTTCTTTCGCAGTCTATATACCTTTTATTTCCTTTCCTTCTCTTACTGCATTAGCTAGAACTTCCAGTACAATGTTAAATAGGAGTAGTGAGAGGGGACATCATTACCTTTTTCCTAGTCTTAAGAGAGAAAACATTTATCTTGTCACCACTGAGTCTGGGGTTATCCATAAACTTTTTGTAGATGTTCTTTATCAAGCTGTTTATTTTTTCATTGTTCTTTTTAATTTCTATTTCTTAAACCAGATAATCTCAATTGACCAGACTATCTTCAAGTTCTCTGATTTTTTTTTCTGCCAAATCAATTCTGCTATTGAACCTCTTCAGTAAATTGTACTTTTCAACTCCAAATTTCTTCTTTATAGTTTATACCTCTTTATTGATAGTCTCCACTTGTTTAGAAAATCCTGCTCAGAATTTCTTTTAGTCTTTAGATATTATTTTCTTTTGTTCTTTGAACAAATTTATAATAGCTGATTTAAACTGTCTAGTAAGTTTGACATCTGGCCTTCTTAGGAATTATTTCTATTGATTGCCTTTTTTCCCTGTGTGTGGCTCATACCTTCCTGTTTCTCCAGATGTCTCATAATTTTCTGTTGAAATTTGGATATTTTAATTAATATACTGTGGCAACTCTAGAAATAAGATTTTCTCTCTTTCCCAGGGTTTGTTGTTATTGCTGTTTGTTGTCGCTATTGTTGCTGCTGCTGCTTGGTTGTTTAGTGACTTTCCCAAGCTAATTCTCTTAAATTTCTTTTCTTTGATATGTGTAGCCACTGCAGACTCTGGTCAGCTAGCTTAGTGGTCAGCTAATATTTGGAAAGAAATCTTCTTAAATACCTTGATCCATAGGTTTCACAGCCTTTGCTAATGTGTTTTGTATGAGTATTAGAGCACATGTTCAACATGCCTTAATCTTTCATTTGTATTTGTGCTAAGCTTCAAGGTGAGCCAGAGGTGAAAGATGGTAATGTCTTAGGTCTTTCTTGGGCACATGCACAGCCCTGTACCTGTGCATGATCTTTTAGCGTCGCAGGATTATATAAGAGCATTTCAAAGCCCCCTTTGGGATATTTCACACCCAGATTCTGCCTTAAAGTTTTTTGGTCTATCTCTTGTTTGCCCAAAATATTATTTTTGCCTCAAGTGCAATACTAAATGATAGCCATTGATTGTTTTCAACAGTTGCCCCATAGTGAGTGAGTTTTGAGTCAGGTCAAATAAAGATGAGCGTTGCAAGTAGGAAATTCCAGGGAAATGCCAGATGGGTCAAATGACAGTTATATAGGAATGGGGCTTTGAAGGAAGCACCAAACCTAGTCCATCCCCTCCAGTAGCTCCTAATCTGTTGTTTTTCACAGATACATTAGTTGTGAGGATACTGGTTTTCATAAGTACTGCAGAGCTGGGTAGAGGGTGTGGGAATAAGACACATTTAAATACCGAAACTTCACTGTTCTTACTGATACTCGGTCATTCTTCTTGAATAAATGCTCTTCATGTTGCAAATTTTTGGTTAATTTTCGGTGTTCTGAAAAAGTTGATCTTGAGAGTTCTGCCAGAGTCCTCATTGCTTTTACAGAGGAGTGGTTTCCAGAGGTTCTTTGTCACCATTTAAAAAAATGCTTTTGCTACCACTGATTCTTACAGTCCAATAGCACTAGGTTTATTGCCCCAGTAGTGTGGGATAAAAGAATATGTCCCTGGGGAATATGCAATAGAAACCCCAGAAGTGTAGAAAAGGTATGGAATTGGGTCAATTAGTTTCTAATAGAAGTTTATTGTTAAGAATTGTGATCTTATCTCTGCTGAATTAACCAGGAAAGATATTTTCCGCATTCCAGTCGGGTGATCATCAGCCCACAGATGACTGTGGTGACAGTCAATTCCAGAAAATTCCAGGAGCGAGGATGGACAGACATGCTACGAACACCCAGGGAGGGCAGACAGGGCAAGCTTGGGGAGTTAGTTCCTTCCTGTGCTGGCTTGTCCTTCATGTTATAATGAGAGAAATAATCTGTAGCATTCCTAGAAATAAGCATTGA
Organism: Physeter macrocephalus; assembly: GCF_002837175.3. Taxonomy (NCBI): domain Eukaryota; kingdom Metazoa; phylum Chordata; class Mammalia; order Artiodactyla; family Physeteridae; genus Physeter; species Physeter macrocephalus. The sequence goes on along the minus strand of NC_041226.1, from coordinate 49,478,085 downwards.
AATTTTTTTCACAGTAGATATAAACTTCGATTCTATAGTAGTAATTTTCCTTTTTTTTTTTTTTACAGAATTTGAAATAAAAACACTATGGGAGCAGTTCTGTTTTAAAGTTACCTATTCTATGTAAAATTTAAAATTTTTCACAATGAACATGGACTTCTTGAAGAATTTGCACAAAAGAAAATAAAAATAACAGTATAGGACAGTACAGAAAATTAAGGGTAATGTAAGGCCAGAGGTCAGAAAGTTCTTTTTAATCTGTTTGTTACTCATCTTATATAGGGACCGTCTTTGCTGGGCACTTTGGCTAGAAAGTTGAAAATGCCACAGTTTGTGTTTCAGGAACTCACAGCTTAGCAGGGAAGAAAAATGTATAAATAATTATAATACATCATGAACAGTGCTGATTGCAGAAGTCTAGGGCAACGCAGAGAAGGAGGTAGGAAGTGCTCAGCTTGTGGGCTTAGGGAGAACATCTCACAGAGACTCACCTCTCTTCTCTGTCTGGCAGTCATTTCTCCACGTGAATCTGCCTCTGGCACACAGGGCAGGATTCCAGTCAAGTTAGGTACGGTGTCTTGTTGGACCTCATCGCTTTTAAAGCCCTCCTCAAGGTCTCTATGGCATTTCCCATTCAAGGAGGAAATTGGTATTACAAGAGTTCAGGGAAAAGTAGGATATGCCCTTAGTATATCATCACCATCTTATTTGCGCTGTTTCTGAGCTGTCCTGGTCGTGTCAACTCCAAAAATGTTGGGATAACTGTCCATGCGCATTCTTTTGAGAGGAAGAGCAGAAAGAAAAGAAGATGTACAAAGGAGCATGCCCACCCCTACTCCCACCTTGCATTTCCCTTCCTCTACACCAGCTGTCAGTTTTCCAAAATAAAACATTAGGACATTTGGGAACATGATTATTACAGTAATCACTTCTTTACTTTGACCCCATCTTGACATGGTTTTCTCTCTTGGCCTTTGGAAAATATTTTGAAAATGATGTGAGCGTAACATGTCTTTTTAAGTATTGAGTCATAAGATTATTTCATTCATTTTAATATCTTTGTTTGGAGAACTCTAGTTTATGCACACTGCAGGAATCTGCAGAGTTGCAACCCACATAAGCCTGTGTAAAGTTTGCCTTTTACCCTTGAACCTCATAATCCCCTCAAGATATTAACATATTTTACACATTGTGTCTTTATCCCATCGTCATGCTACCACTTCCCTTGTTTGGTGTGAAGGAGTAACATGCTGTAAGGAATTGTAAATTGGCCTAAATTTACCTAAAAGGTGAGGTCCATTCTAGCCCTGGGTGTGAGTGGCACAGCGTACAAAAAGAACAGATACCTGGTTTACAGCATAGGCCTCTGTCTCAGGGACACAGAGACAACATTAGTAAAGGAATCACGATTTTCTCCTGTCGCTACAGAATTTGTTAAGAATATCCTCTTTCCTCCAGAAGTAGTAAAGATGGGAGAGGATACCAGGCTAGAGGCTTGTATTTTCCATTCCACTCTCAGTGGAGAGTTGAAGGTCACAATCTGATGAATTGGGATAATTTGAAAGTGGTGTGGAGTTCCCAGGTGGGGAGCTGGGGAGAGAAAAACAGCAGAAACTTGCCTTGGCCAGAGTGTGGAAGGGTAGAAGCGGCAGAAGCAAAGTCAAGCTCAGCAGGCACGCAAAGGGGTTGGGAGCAATGTGAGGGAAACCAGAAAAGCAGATCCAGGAGAGACATGTGTAGATCTTTAGATGGCTGAGGCATGTCAGTCTTCACTGGTTGTTTTCCCAAGCCTGTCATATGTCACAGTTAAGTGTCCCATGGCCCAGGACAGTCAGCTATGCCTGTGAGGAAAGGTCAGTCTCCTGACCTTGATGTCAATGCAGTTCCCGTCAACAGAGCACCTAGTATTTCCTTCTTGAAGTCTTTACTTCAGAGAAGTAGTCATCTTTCCTATATTTCTCTTAGAAGAATGGATTACTGGGTTTTCCCCGCAAGAGCTACAGAAAATGATTCTGGCTAAGGTACATAAAATGTATTCATTGGGAGAATTTCATGAAACTCACAAATTCAGAGGGAGGTTGGACAACAAGACTCTAAAAAATACCAGAAACCAGGAAAGGTTCAGATGCCTTGTTAGCATGAATTAAATGACAGTACCTTTAGGGCTCCACCGTGGGAAAGAATGTGTTCCAATGCTTTTGTTCTGTTTAGTTTCTCTGTCTTTGCCTCATCCCACTCAGAGTTTGGAGTCCTGGGAGAGAGAGTGTGGGCAGCATCAGTTGAATGGTGATGCCCTTCCCTGCCTGGGGAAGACAGGTGACTTTTTCAGGTAACCCCACCTCACCCCCACACAACAGGAAGAGGTCACCCTCTAATGGCATTCATTACTAAAATAAGAAGGAATAGAAGCTGACAGACAAAATAGTCACAACAAGAGTCATGGCAACACACTCTCCAGTTTGTTGAATTAAATAGAATTACTTTTCTAACAGTAGGAGAAATGTTTTGGTAAGAGTCGGGCTTAAATAAGAGCGGTGGCTAGTGGAAAATGTAGTACTGAATCTTATGGTGACCAAAGGGGAAACGTGGAGGGGGAGGGATAAACTGGGCGCTTGGGGTTGACGGATACACACTGCTATATATGAAATAGATGATCAATGGGAACCTTCCGTATAGAACAGGGAAGAACTCTACACAGTATTCTGTAAGGACCTATATGGGAAAAGAATCAGAAAAAGAATGGATATATGTATATGTACGAATGAATCATTTGGCTGTGCACCTGAAACTAACATAACATTGTAAATCAACTATACTCTAATATAAAATAAAATTTTAAAAAATGTAGTACTGAGGGGCTTCCCTGGTGGCGCAGTGGTTGAGAGTCCGCCTGCGATGCAGGGGACACGGGTTCGTGCCCCGGTCTGGGAAGATCCCACATGCCGCGGAGCGGCTGGGCCCATGAGCCATGGCCGCTGAGCCTGCGCGTCCGGAGCCTGTACTCTGCAAAGGGAGAGGCCACAATAGTGAGAGACCCACGTACCGCAAACAAACAAACAAACAAAAAAGTAGTACTGAAAACCAGGACCAACAAAGTTAAGGAAAGATAAGAATTAAATGTCAGGTTAAGTGAATTAGCCTGGAAACCCAAGGCAATGGCTCAGGCCAATCAGTGAAGACACAGTCTAAGACAAAATAAGGTGAGAGAATGGAGTAACATGTAGAAGACTCTATGTTCATGACCAACTCTGGGGCACCCACTGAAGAAAAGTGATGTTGCCTAAGAAAGGTGGTCTTCTGGATGGAGGGAAAGTTTGAGTTGAAATAAAAGCAAATCCATATAAATAAATAATTAAATAAATAAATAAAAAGGGTAACTCTTTTCTTACAATAGTATTCCAATTAATAAACATAAAAGAATAATGGGGACTTCCTTGGTGGTCCAGTGGCTAAGACTTCTCCTTCCAATACAGCAGGTGCCAGTTCCATCCCTGGTTGGGGAGATAAGATCCCACATGCCTTGGGGCCAAAAAACCAAAACATAAAACAGAAGCAAAACTGTAACAAACTCGATAAAGACTTTAAAAATGGTCCACATCAAAAAATCTTTAATAAATAAATAAAGGACATAGAAAAACCTTCATTTGTCCAAAGCCATGGACAAATCACTGTTGCAGGTAAGACTTATCTATGGATGTTAAAATTAGATGGCAAAAATATGATGATGTAGTATCTCAAATTATCTTCCCGCAAGGTACGTATTAATTACAGAGGGAAAATTGTAACTTTACAGTGGAGAACCTTGGCAGATGCCACCTTAACTAAGTGATTGAAGTTAACATCACCACTAATAAGACATATCAAAATCATGTATCTTCTGGTGTGATACACTGGAAAGGGCACAGCATCACTATTGTGATATTCTTGCCAATAATGCAGAACATCAATTCTACTCAAATTCTATAAAATAACTAGCCAGTAATCTTCAAATCTGTAAGGTTCTTTAGACAAAGAAAAAGAGTTATTGAAGTCACCATACTGAAGTCAAAGGAGACATGCCATCTAAATGCAATGTGAGATCCTGGGTTGGATCCTGAAACAGAAAAAAAGATACCAGGGGGACAATTGGCAAATTTCAAAAAAGGTATGCAAATTAGTTAATGGTATTGTATCAATGTTAACTTACTGGTTTGGATAGCTGCACTCTAATTTTATAAGATGTTAACATTTTTGGGAGGTATATGAAAACCCACAAGTATTATTTTTACAACTTTATGTCTAAAATATTTCAAAATAAAAAGTTTAAAAATATTTAGAATAGAAAGAAAAGAAGAGACAGGGGAGAGTGCTGTTGCTTCTCTAAGTGATACTGCCAACATCACTGCTCTCCAGGTCTGGGTACCTTAAGTGACCCCACCGAGCTGCATTCACAGCTACACTTGCTGTTATGGACTGAATGTTTATTTCTCCCAAAATTCATGAGCTGAAATCCTTACCTCCAAAGTGATGGTATTAGGAGGTGGGGTCTTTGGGAGGTGAATTAGATCATGAGGGCGGAGCCCTCATGAATGAGATTAGTGCCCTTATAAAAAAGACATCAGAGAACTCACTCACCTCTTCCACCATCTGAGCACACAGAGGATAGCTGTCTGTGAACCAGGAAACAGACCCTCACCAGACACCAAATCTGCAGGCACCTTAATCTTGGACTTCTCAGCCCCCAGAACTATGAGAAATAAATTGTTGTTTAAGCCACCCAGTCTATGGTATTTTTGATACAGCAGCCCTGAACAGTGTAAGACACCTACTAAGACAAACAACCATTCATTCTATGCCTCAGTTTCTAATTGAAACAGCAATTAGCCAAAGAAATGGTATTTTCAAATAAATAAATAAATTTATTTATTTATTTATTCTATTCTATTCTGTTCTATTCTTCTTTCCTGAATTAATGCTCAATTCTAATCTTCCTACATATGCAGAATCAAAGTATGTAAACATGTGGTGTGCAAAATGAATTTCTGCATATGAAACCAAGTCTGTTTTAATTGATTTCCATTGTACATAATGTACGTGTCCCTATAGAACAAAATTTAGCCTTCAAATGATATGCACAATTGGAGAAAGCTTTGATCAACCTCATGACGGTGGATTGACACAATAACTTGCTTTGATTTCCAATACCTTTCCAATGGAGGAATAGAGAGTCATAATCAGTAAACTAAGTAGCAATCTATATCTTAAGCACTTCTACTCATGGCTTGTCCCCACACAATTTGAATGTGTGCTGTATTTCTTTAGGAAATCTTTCTGAATACCACCTCAGAGCCATTGTCAAAATATTATTGGTTATATAATATTCCAAAGTCAAGAGGAATGGTTTCTTAGAGCCCAAGAATACAATGAAAGGCTTTAACTTAATACGTATGACATATTTGGATGGAATTTTTTCAATAATATTTTGAATTTATTTTAGGACTTTGATGAGTATGTTGTTTCTCGATGATTGAATATAAAACCATTGAATAGCACCCCAAATGGGGGTAGAGGCTAGTGACAATTGTAGACTGGTAGAATTTGATGAGAATCTGAGATTTAAAAACCAGTTCCCAAAGCAATAAAATATCTTTGTTAACGTAAATAATGTTTGCCTGTTACGACCTTTCAGAGAGCATGTGCAAAGCCACCTTCAGATTACCTCACATGATAGAGTTTTATTTTAAAGTATGCCCAAGGGAGTAAGACAGATTACAAACAGCTGCATAGCCAGGTTTCCAAGACACTAGGATGACTTTCAGAATCCTTCCACAATAACAAAGCTGGGCCTCATGGAGGAAAGAAATGCCGTTCGGAATACAACATGGCTGGAAAGACCTTGCTGTCATTTTATGCTCCCCGTAGCAGGCTTCCTTTATGCACTGCTCAGCATGGTTATTCAGCTACTCTCTGCCACTGCTTCCTGTGCTCTGACTGCTCCTGTTGAAATAGTTTCTGCTCTGCAATCTGCCACACAATGCTTGCTTATTCACAACATCTGCTACCTCATAATTTCTACTGGATTATCACTGCTTACTACCTTCTCTCTCATCAGGCTCCATTTCTGCATCACTTACGTGTTTGTGTCCCTCTCTGTGTCTTTTATATTAAAACCCCTAAAAGAGAGGATTTTTTCAGATTTTCTACTTAATTTGGGGGTCCAGCTCTCATGGTAGGACCCTCATTAAGTCTACTGACTAGTCTACAAATGGTTGGGTTTTAGTTGACATTCATTTCAGGTCCAGTATTTCCAGGTCAGATGGAGCAAGGCATAGTTTCTATACCTCTTATGTGTAGAAATCCCAAAGAAGCCAGTGTGGGCATGGCAGGTTCTCCTCAGATTCTAGAAAACAGACTATAAGCACATTGTCTGGCTTACCCATTTGACTTTTCACACCTCTCTGAATCTAGAAAGAAAATACAGCTTTAAGTTTTTATCCATAAAGTTGGTTCTATTATTGGGATCATCAGCAGGATATGAGACTGCCATATAGGATCTGAATCACCATCAGTCATCACTAAACAAAGCAGAGTTAACTGGCTTATGGAGCTATAGAGCTTTTCCTGCTGTGCCCATTAGCACAGCTAACCAGCTCAGCTAACCAGCCCACTGGTTATAACACGTAAACACACCCTCACACCCAAACACAGCCATCACTAGCAAAGTGCATCTGTGATGAATGAGATTCAATCAGCCTTCCGGCCTTCCAGGCTCAAGATAACATTTCTGCTATTGATAGTATCAATTTATAATTTAATTTCAGGTCCTAGCTCTTAAGAGATAAGACTGTTTGCAGAGCTAAAATTTAATCCAGTAGAGGGTATTGGACAGAGTTCCATAAATTCTGATGACCACAAGATAGCCTGATTTCCTTAAAACTCTGCTAGAATACATTTTATAAACCTGAATTTCTAAAACAAGGAATAATGAAAACGGTGACACCAAATTTAATATTTGCTTATCTCATTAACCCAGATGCGTGAACTCACTGATCAGCCTGAATGTACTCTTTTAAAGAAAAAGAAGGAAGAAATCCACTTGTGATCTTTACAAAAGTGCAGGCAAATCACGGCTTCCTCTGAGAGTAGTCAGTGAAAATTGGTCTCATATCTTTATTAGCTTATTATTTGCTTTTCCTTAAGAAGACAACACTTGCTTGTGGTAAAAGTCGCAAACCATACAGAATGACAAACAGAGGTCATTATTAATCGTTCCATATCTGGCTTCTTCTTTGAGGGTCTGCCTCCTGTATATTTATTTCAGGAGATATGCCGCTGTAAACCCTGTTACCTTCAGCTCTCCTTGACGGTGGATGCTCCTTTCTGCTCCAGGATTGATGTAGGTGTAGACTAAGTTATCAGGCAGCTCCGGACCCATCCAAGGAGGATAATTTTATTTCATGTCTGTTTAGCCTCTGTCTTGTGCTCTCTAGAAGGCATCAGTTCTCTCAGGTGAAGAACACAAATAAAATTTAGAAATGCTCCCTCAGGCTGAGAAGTTAGGAATCATGCCAAGATTTCGCTGAACGAAGTCACTCTCTGCATAATCTTCCCTGCTCTGGCCAACTCTCACAACCGCATGCTGCCCTTTGATTAGAGGAGTATTAAAGGCAATGGAAAGTCACTCAGAGGTTTGATTGCCAGTCATTTTCTTCTCTTATCCAGTTTCTGTTTTATAGGATAATCCCAAGGTGATCTCTTGCTCTTCCCTTTCTTTTGCCATTTTTCGCACACACGTGTGTGGCAAGTGTGCATATGAAACCTATGAAACAAGCAACCATAAACAATAAGCGTCCCCTCTGTCATTTTCTTTTCCTGAACCACACCCTCCTCCTCTCCTAACAAAGAACTTTTGAGAAATCGCCTTTCTCCTCCTAGTGTGGAGGAAAATCATTAAACAAAAATTATAGGGTGGTTTAGCCAATTTCTCCACTCTACTGTGAATTCTTCAAAGCTGTTACCCCAGGATGCTGCCTGCATGCTTCTCCCTGTTCTAAGCATTTTCCACCAAAGTATAAACAGTAGTGAGTCAGTTCATCAAAATGGTCAGAAATGTAGAATTTAGCCCATGAGAATCAGCCTCCATTCTCCCTCCTCGGGACAAGTTTCATCTTTGTTAATCCTACAGCAATGGATTCTGAAATAATACAAATGTAAGTTCCTTGTAAAATAAATTTATTCTTCGAAAAACTGGATAAGGATAAAGAACATTACTCACACTTTAGATGTAAGTACTTTAAGTCTAAATTGTGTAAAAATAGTCATTATTAATAACAACGACAGAAACAGCCACCTGAGTGGTGGGAAATTTAAAAAATCAGAAATTTTGCTAAGCCTGAATCTTGGCTAGTCTTTTAAAATGCAGATTCATTTTCGCCAGTTTGCCAAATGTGTTCTGGAATATCATTGTACTGACATCCATGGAAATTGGCATCTAATCCTGGTTTTACCTCTTCTTCATTGTGAGTTCCTGAGCAATTTATTCTCCCTCTTTTCCTATTCCATTAAATGAGACGATTGGTTACATAGATCTCTAACATCCTTTCCTGCTTTCATATCTCATGGACCTAAGGGTCAAGCACTCAACTCCCTCCTCCTAGGTACCCGTAGGGAAGAACTTCCAAAAAGAATCATTCCAGGCCTTGCCCTCATATCTCTCCGAATTAACGAATTTGGAAGTCCATTCCTGTGTAGGCATCAGCCTAACCCCAAGAAGCATACGTCCTCCATTCTTCTATGCCTTAAGTTTTCCAGTACAGACCTCTGCTGGCAAAGCCTATTGTTTTCTAACTCAGACTATGACTGGGTGAGTAAATTTAATTCTGAGGTAAAGTGTAAGTGTATCTTCACATTCTGCAGAGATTAGGTAATACAGTGGATACTTTGATGCTCATTTCCCTGACTCCTACGGTTATGTCTTCATTGCTTCCAAACTTGAGGGGGTAGGAAAGAACCGTTATATATTAACTTCCCTGTAAAATTTCAATTAGAGGAACAAAGGCTTGATGGGAACAACTAGAATCCAGGAAGGGAGGGAGGGAGGGAGGACAAGTTGAAAAATATTTGTTGAATGGGTAAACTGATAGACAAATACATGAATGCTTCTTATTACTTCTTAACAGAACAATTTTATATAGATGCTTACTTAAATGAAGCAATCTGACATTTACTGGATTGCTGCATGCGAATGTACATGTTTTGTATTTTTTGTCTGTATGTAAGTGTGTTTTATTCTGAGCAAATTCCATACATACACAAAGTACATTGTCAGATTACAATGTACGAGAGCACGTCAAGGTTTATTTGGAGTTTCTTTTATGCCCAATAAACCCTAGACTGCAAACTCTATAATTATAGAGTTGGAAACCTATTCCTTTCGGTTTTCTTATGCTTAAGATATAGCTTAGCATTTACATTTATTTGCTAAAATAAACAGGATGATGATTTGGAGGAGCTTCCCCAGGCCTCTCCTAACTGAGTGCTTGCTGGATTCAGATGCCAATTATCCTGAATTCTGAAACTGATTCAAAGGGAACCTTGACAGAACACTGTGAAAAGGAAGGAAGCTAGTGCTTAGTTGTGTTTGTTTATGAACATATATCACTTATTTAATGATTAAAATCACAAATACTACTTAAATATTAGCTTTAGTTTTCAAATTAAAATGTCTTCTTAAAAATAGAAATTCCTTTATACATTGTTGGTTGGAGTATAAATTGATACAACCTTTTCTTAGAATAATTTGGCAAGATTTATCAAAAGCTTCAAAAATAGCCACTAACTTTCACCTAGCAACACCTATTTTAGAATTTATACTAAGAAAATCATTATGCCTGTGCACAAAAATTTATGTACAAAAATTATTTCTGTAGGTATTTCTTATAATAGTAAAATTTCAGAAACTTTTAAAATGTCCAAAAATAGGAGTTTGGTTTTGTTTTAATAGTAAATCGGTATTTAGGAACACAATATCCTATAAAATTATGGAGCAAAAAGCACAATATATTCTCAAGTTAAGTTTATAGCATAGTATTACTGAAGGGTTAAACGTTTTAAAATCAATATATGTTTGTCTATACATATGCCCCTTAAGATGCCAATGTCATTGTTGTTGTTTCAACACATATTAGTTGAAGTTAGTTCATACATTTTAGGAGACAACTTTCCATGGGTCTCTTGCATTTCTGCTTATTTTGCAAGTAGAGACACTGACTGCTATTTTTTTCAGACTGTCTTTCCAAGAATGTTTGTATTGTGAACAGCCTTGGAAGATGTAGGGTCTCCTTCTGGAGCAAAGGGTACATTGGTTTACTATCCAGTTTAATAAAGATAGTGTCTCCTCTGAGACAAAGTTCAGACAGGCTGTTGTCCGTAAGAAAAGATGGAAGTTCCCTAAGCTCAGTGTCACAGCTCGCTGTGTTTATGGGTGCCAGTGGGCCCTCTTTGTGTCACCCTGTGGGAATTGGGGCTCAGGAACTACTTCAAAACATGCTTATAGTCTATTGTTGTAATAAACTGTCCTATATCTCTGACCAAGAAGTCTCGTGTCTTCTACCAGCGTCTATAAAACTATCGCAGGCTAGCTTTGCAGCTTGCAGTTCTTGATAATGTAGGTTGTTTTATTTGTGATTTTTTATACATTACAATCTTACTACAATAAATATAGATAACTTTAGAACCAGATGTTTAATGTTACTTTTTAAAAGAATCTGAAAGCCAGGTGCAACGTCACAATAACGTGCCAATAATAGCGTCAGAGGATGCTGGTCTACATGGCAGGAATGGGTGTGAGGCAGCTAAAGAGACTTTGTCTGTTGGTAAACTTGGACCTTCTGGTGATGCTTTTCACATGTCGAGAGCCTTGAGGGCTCTGCTTTCAACTTAGAGCCCGTTGAAATCTCAGGCAATCCACTGCCTATTCTTCATGCGGTTCATGGGGCAAGGAACTGTCCCAACAAAATAAGTTGCTCTCTTGGAAAAAATGTCAGCTGCAACGTCTGACAGGGAACAGGTGTTTGGTGCATAGGACCCAGAGTCAAGTGCCTGCTGCCTTTAAATGTAACTGTCAAGTGATCAGCGTCTGCCAGCAAATGGCACTGGGAACAGAGCCCTTCTTTATAGAACAGATGAGACTTTATAGTTGCTGGAGGTTATAAATGTTTGTGAATATGGCTGTGCATGCATATGTTCTCTCATCAACATCCACTGGAACACAGAAGTAAAATGTTTATGAAAATGTCTATCGGGTGGTAGTTTTACTTCTATAATTTGAAATAAGATGAAATGAATAGAGTGTAATTATCTAAAGATTTCTTTGGCATGTATCTCCACTGTACCTTGGAACTCAGAGATGGTGGTTTAAGACAAAGAAAACAAAGGAAAGGAAGGGAGGTTCTTCCCTTGCCTCTTAAGCCATTGTGTTATATTCTCAGGAGAAAGGGGAGGGCTGAGTCCATGTCTGATTGATTTCAGGGAATGCAGACTTAGAATAATTAATTTGGGGCTTTCTTTCATTCCTAAAAGAATTTTAAAGTAACTATTGCTACATAAATCCAACCTATAAGAAGCCCCTTTAGGTAGAAGTTGACTCTCAACCATTAAAAAAGTTAATCCATTATAAATGAGTACAAATAAACCTAATCCAGTTCCCCAGCACACAGTTGCCTCCCATTTACACTTTTAGGATTAGTGTGGATTTCTGAACCAGGCTTTGATTCCCAGTCCATTCTCATGGAACGCTAGAGTCACATAAGTTTCTTTATGACACAATGGCCATTAGTTCCTTCCACCAACATCCATCATCGCTGTCCACCTTAGTAACAGAGCTCCAGTTTTATTCAGGATTGGCAACATGTCCAGGTAAAAGGCTACAGTTCCCAGGTTTTTTGTTTTGTTTTGTCGGTTTGTTTTTTGCAGTTAAATGTGCCCGAGTAGCTAATTTCTGGTCAAATAGAAGAAGTACCCTGCAGATTTTCTAGGAAGGTTCTTTAAAAGGGAAATAATGCTTCCTCCTCCTCCTCCTCTTTTCTCCCCCCACCTCTCTCTCTCTCTTCCCTTTTTGCTACCTCATTGTTGCAGATGGAATTAGAGCAATTATCTTGCTGATGGAAACCAAGGAGGGCAGAAAGATGGCAGGATCCTGGTCTCTAGTGATTTTGTGCTTTCTCCAGACAATCTCCTCTGAACTTTGTTGTTATTGTGGTTGTTTACATAAAAACATAAACCCTGGGTGTAAAGCTACTTCAACAATTCTAACTGAACAAGCATTCTAGCTGATACAGATTGTCTGCCCTCAGATTAGACATTTATCACAAACTCTTTGGTGAATGTCTAAAATGGATTCGAAAATTTTCAGGTTTTGAAAGAGATAAAGAAATGGTGTAAGATAGAAGAAAAAATCTAGGCACTGAATTAGCAGAAAGGATTACATTGTTTTCAAATTACAAAATTAAAAAGGATTCTACATTGTTCTGTATTTGAAAATAATGGATAAATACATATAAAAAGATTTTCTGCAATATTTCATTCCATTTTTACTCACGTAAGAGAGGCATTATAGTGACATGATTTGAAATCAGGTGGCTTGGGTTTGTACCTGGTCCCATGTTGCACCAGCCATGTGATAGCAGACAAGTTCCTCTCTCTCTCTGTTTCCCCTTCTTCATGTGAAAATAGCACCTTTTTTTATAGGCTGTTGTGAAGATTACTTGATTTAATACAGATACATGGCTACAGTGACTGGCATATTTTGTCACCTATAATTATTATATTTATATGACCTCTATACTTTTAAATATTTTTATACATCTTTATTGGAGTATAATTGCTTTATAGTGTTGTGTTAGTTTCTGCTGTACAAAAAGTGAATCAGCTATATGTATACATATATCCCCAAATCCCCTCCCTCTTGCGTCTCACTCCCACCCTCCTTATCTCACCCCTCTAGGTGGTCACAAAGCACAGAGCTGATCTCCCTGTGCTACACACCTCCTTCCCACTAGCTATCTATTTTACATTTGGTAGTGTATATATGTCCATGCTATTCTCTCACTACGTCCCAGCCTCCCCTTCCCCCCCTGAGTCCTCAAGTCTGTTCTCAACATTTGCATCTTTATTCCTGCCCTACCACTAGGTTCATTAGCACCATTTTTCTAGATTCCATATATATGTGTTAGCATATGGTGTTTGTTTTTCTCTTTCTGACTTACTTCACTCTGTATGACAGACTCTAGGTCCATCCTCCTCACTACAAATAACTCAATTTCGTTCCTTTTTATGGCTGAGTAATATTCCATTGTATATATGTGCCACATCTTCTTTATCCATTCATCTGTCGATGAACACTTAGGTTGTTTCCATGTCCTGGCTATTGTAAATAGTGCTGCAATGAACATTGTGTTAGAGTGATAATCTTTATTTTATGCCTAGCAAAGTGATAGGGCTCTACAGTTCTGCAGGATAATTAAAATGAAGTATATGACTTGTTTGTGTTTATGTGTATCTGAGGAGGGTGAAAATCAGAGATGATCACACTGTCAAGAGCATGGAAGACATTCTTCTTTCTTTCCCTCTGAACTCCTTCCCCATCTATCACCAATGATGCCACAAAGTAAATTATAAGGCTGTTCAAATATGTAAGAAGTGGTCCTCCTAAACAGACAACTAAATTTAATTTCTTATGTCTGCATTCAGACCTCAGAATAATAGGATTTGAGATTCCATGGAAAATTCAATCTCACTTGTCTTCTGCTATATTGCTTTGGTTTATGATAGACTCAAGGATTAAATCTGCAGCCTAAATCTTTGAATATATATTAATATTATACAATTTACTTCAAATTTTTTATTTTTATTTAGGGAAAGTCTTACTCATTTCTAGTCATCTATAGTTATATCACTTGACTCCTTTTTTTTTAATGGGTAATATATACATTATATTTTTGAATAACTAGTTGTGCACAGGACATAAAATATTCTCCAGTATCTCCCAGTGTTCACATTGTCTTTATTGGTGACTTTGTTCATTTATATTGTACACGATGGGAGCATAAGATAGATTTGAATGCCCTTAGTTACCTTTCCTTAGATTCACTCATCCCTCCCTTTCCTCCCTTTATGATGTTGCATTTCTAATTCTTTTCTGCTTTTATTCTCGATTACTTTCTGGTATTTCTTATTCATATACATTAAGGTTGCATATCCTCAAAATTCATTATTCTGTGGAATTCACCCACAGAAAGGAATTATCTGTTCATTACCAAATTATGCCCTTTTTATTAGTTCATAATTGAGTATTACACCATAATTCCCTTCTGGTCCTCATTCTTACAATTGAGGATAGTCACTGATGATGATTTACCTTTTTCTTTTTCTTAACCAGCTGGAAAGATATTTTATGTACTGTCTTTAGGAACAGTGAACCAGTTTAGTGTATCAGTCAAAATCATATTTTAATAAAATAATTTCTTATAAAAATGCTTTCTACCACCCCTATCTAATCTGCCTATCTGCAGTGCAGTTTCCTTATTTCCAAATCCCTACTTATCAACAGTCTTTGCCTTATCCTGTCACTGTTGACCATTGATCATACTGTTGATATTTCCAAAGATTCCATCTCAAGCCTCTCAGTTTCAGTAGATAATGTTTTCGGAATGGAAAATGTTTTATGAGCTCTCAAACCTAAGCTATGTAGAATCCAGCTCCTTATTCATTATGTCTCAAATCAAAGAAACCAGAGTCACATTCGCAAAGTGAAGAATCTCTCAGTCTACATTTCAAGTGAGTTCAAAAGGTTGCCATCTCCCAATTATCCTCAGTTAGGATGGACTAAAATTTTGAGTCGCTAGATTTCAAAAATGATTTTTAAGTCTTTGGTTTCACTTGTATCCCGCCATAAACACTTTTAACAACATTGCTTATTTGTAGCAGATCTGAACGTAGCCAAGTTTTCCAAATTTTGTTTTCCTTGCTTCTCTAACATTCTAGTTCTGCTGACCTAATTCTTTTCATAATTTATTATAATTGCCTCTGTTTCTCTCTCTAAGCTGTGCTTATATCATGTTTGTTGTTGTAACCACAAAGTAGGCCATAATTGTACTTCAGTAAATCGTTGTTTGAGGAAAGGAAGGAGTGGATGATGCAGAAACTAATAAAAAGACTAGCAAACCTTCAAGTAGATAAGTAGAAGGAAGAAGGGGAGAGGTTATGATCATGGTCATGGACAATGTCAGGTTATTATATAGACATTCAGTGCTTTCATTTAAAATTAAAATGAGGCACTGGCATTTGACTCCTGATAACTTTTTCTAAGACACGCTGCCATTCCCCCATCCCTTTTTTTGCATTAACATGTTAATTTTTCTTCCTGCCAAAGCAGTCATTTGAGATAGGAACATTAGTTCATGGGAGAAGAAGTATGTCAATATCACTCTAGAAGGGAACAAAAAGGGCTGTATCCCATACAGAACTGGAAAAAAAAAAAAAGGCACGATTTTCATCCCTTTTAAAAACCTCTATCACTTGGAACATTTATTAGAATAACAGTAAGGCTGCCAGGTTTCTCTAGGGCTGTTAGAGGTTCAGGCCCATTTTTAATGGGTTTCATTGTATTTAATCCTCACAACAATTGGAATTGTGGAGAAAGGTTAAGAGTGACGTCAATGTGAGCCCAACAGTATCTCTAATAGAAAATAGGCTTAATTAGGAATAAGTAGATCTGAGCTCTGGTTCCAGTTCTGCCACTAACTACCTGGAGGAATTAACTCAAGTGACTTGGCTCCTCTGGGACTTAATTTTCTCATCTATAAAATGAAGGGCTTAGACAGCAAGCTCTAGCTCTAAAATTCTGTGCGTATTTTTATCAAAGAAAATGCATTTCAGCCACTCATTTCAAAGCTAGAATTCTTATTACTAGAGACAGAAATAACACAGGAGGCTTAAGCATCATTGCGGAGGATGAGCTGCCTTCTTTTTACCCTTCCGAAGGTCACTCCCCTTTGCCCACTTGCTTTTGCCCAGAAAAGCTCATTGAGTTCCCTGGTCACATTTTTACATAGGAAATAGTTTCTTGCTTCCCTATCTTCTCTTTCCTATTGTTAATGGTCAGTATTTGACTTCCAGATAAGACATTGGAAAGGTAATATCATGGGATCAACCTACAAAATGTAAATTGAAAGGAGGGTGGTAGAAATGTACAGTAGCACAGGAAACTAAGAAGAATGTCGTCTGTATACCAGAAACTTTGATGTGTTTAGAATGGCTTGAAGGAGTCATTGTTAGCCAACTAACATGCCTTGAAAGTTAACAGAGGAGACACGGCAGAATACCCCTATATCCTCTAAACCAGAGAGAGAGGGGAGACCACAGGACAAGTACAAATAATACAGAAATGGTAGCGACTCCTCTCTGAGCTAATGGCCAGACAAGCTGACAATGGGAAAGGGTCTCCTCCAGAGAGGAGTGTTACCTAGAGGCAGGTGAACAGAGCATATTTAAATCTTGGAGTAGAGCACTTTTTTAACACCCTTTCTTCTATGCAATACATATGCAAGTGCATATTTTCAGTAATAATCATGAAAGGAAGCAAATTACAATAATGACCAGGAAAAAAGTCGTGGATATTGAAAATTCCTTTCTATTAATTTTGTCATAATTGTTCCCATAAAAATAAATGTATTAATTTAAAACAAATAAGTATTATAATACCAGAGGGAAAGTCAATAATGGAGTAATATTGTAAATGGAAATAAAACATAAATCTACATATTGGTCTGTTACAGTAAGGAATCAAAACAGTAACAGGCCTTAACTTCTACAAATTAGAAAATGACATCTTCAAAACTGTTTTTTTTCACATATTCACATTCATAGACAGTGCAGCCTTGTTGCTATAGTTGTTCATAGTTGACCAAAAACTATTCATATTAATTTCAAAAATATTTTTTGAATAAAGCAACAGATATACATATAGGAAAAACCTTAAACATAAAGATAAGTTTTACAGATAGTTACAAAAGTCTCATTTTACAATAAATTCCAGAACTTGCAATACTGCCTGTGTCTTTGTTTCTTCAAAATCGATCCAAGCAGCTCTCAAATCTCTCTGCAGTCAAAAAATTTCCACTGAAGTAGCTTCACCAGAAAATTCATTACGTTCTGTTTCTTCCAATTTACAATCACTATGCTCACTTGTTCATTTTGTAACTACTATTTAAATGCTGGAATATCCAGTCCCTCAGGAGTTGGAAAACTGCTCCCCAAGCAAGCTTGAATTATTGTGAACCTTTACAAATTTACTTTTCAAACAAGCACATGTAGCTAATCTCTGTGAGTTAGGAGCTGACTATATAATTTGGAGTTCTCTGAATTACCTTCCATAGAGAATATAATGTTTAACCAATGGTAAGTCATTTTAAAATGTACTAATTTGAAGCCCTGCCTATGTTATTAAAACTCAACCATAACTGTGTCAATTGCTTAGAACTTAAACCAACAGATTTTTTTAAGAGAGGGGTATTTTATCATTAACATTGTTTAAATTTGCTCCTACTTAGGGATAATAAAAAGCATATCAACACTCATCAGTTATTTTGTTGTTTGTGGATTATCTGCAGTCAATGCACACCCTTATTGCCTACACCCAAGCTGACCACTCCTATTACCTCAACCTTGGTGCACTTCCAACTTCCAATAGCTAAAAGGCAGCCCAGCATCAGGGCTTCCCCAGAAAGAAGCAAACACTAGAGAACTGAGTTAGTGTTTTGTACCAAGGTTGCTGCACGAAACAAGGAAATTATTTCTTCAAATATTTATGTCTATATTAAGATATAAAAATAAAATACAAAATAGGAGACCTTGAAGATCACTCTGTGGAATAGAATGCAAAACCCAAAACCCAACTCTGGTCAGTTAAGAATTTGGTATATGACAAAAATGTCATTTCAAGTTGTTGGGAGAAGGTGAACTATGTGTTGGGGCAGCTGTATAAATATATGTAAAACATATAAATGTTCCTCCTTTCTCATTCCACGCACAAAAAATGAAATCTAGACAATCTAAAGAGTTAAATGTGTTAAAAACACACACACACACACACACACACACACAAAACAGGAAGGAAATATAGATGATTTTTTATATGCTATTGGACTGAGAAAGGAATTTCAAGGCATAAATCAAAGATAGAAACCACAGGGAGAGGACTGACATTGTCAACCGCATAAAAATTGTTTTTATACTTTAAAACAAACCATAAACAAAATTAAAAGGCAAATGACATCCTGGGAGAAAATATACTGTGTCATGTATGACAGAATAAAACCTTTCACAAATCAGTAAAAATAATAATAATAATAAGCATTATTATTATTATTATAGTAGTAGTAATAATCCTGAATGGAAAATGGACAAATAACATGGAAAGGCATTTCACAAAATCAGGAGTGTGAATTTTCAAAAAAAAAAATTCAACATCATTATAAAAAGGAAAATAAGCAAATAAAACAACGATGTCAGCAAACTCAGGTTCAGCCGCTTGCCACTTAAAAGCCAGTACTCAAGAGGCAAGTGTTGGTTGGAAAAAGAAAGGCTGCTTTATTCAGGTTGCCAACAACCTGGGGAGAAGGTGGACCTGTGTCCAAAAACCAACTGGGAAGATTCTGCATGACCATGAAAGTTTTTAAAGGGAGAATCACTTGGGGAGGGGCTCAGAGCCTTCCTTACCTTCCACCGTGTGCAGACTTTCTTCTGACTGCTTGGTGGTGAGATAACAGGGTGGTGTTTCAGGAATTTTGTGCTCAGCCTGAAGTTACCATCCTCTACCTGGTTGGGGGCGTTAGTTCCTGCAGAAGAACTCAAAAGCTATCGTTATGCATATTTCTTGAGGAGGAACCAGGACCCTGTCCCAAGGCTGCACTGTTGTTTCTTGACTGCTCCTCCTTTGTTTCTACATTCCCTCCCTTTTCTGATTAGCAACCATTTGAATCTGCCCTTTGGAACTCAGGGAAGGTCAAGGAGGCTGAATGAAGCTTATTTCCTGCAAACAAGAATCGGGGGACGCAGAAAGGATTTGTACCTGGACCCTACAGGGTCTTACTCCATTTCAGTGAGGTATTTTACTCTTTATTTGGAATTTGTGTTACTCTCTGTCCAATGTTGATAAAGGATCAGCAAAATGAAAATTATTTCATGTAATACAACATATAAATCACCCTTTTGGGTGGTTATATCTGCAGTACAAATCAAAAGCTTTAAAAATGTGCCCTGAGACTCCACTTCCAGGAATGTACACATGGAAATAATTAGAGATGCACACAGATTTATGTACAAAAGTTTTCATTGCCCTGCTACATTTAATATGAATACAGAAATCATCTAAATAACCAACTGGAGAAGAATGGTTAAATAAATTACAATGTATCCAGTAACAAAATACCATGCAGTCATTTTAAAAAATCGTAGTATTGAAGCATATGATTATACTTTTAAATGTTCATAATATAACGTTAAGTGGAAAAGGCAAGATAGAAAACTGTTTATACAAGATAATTTCAATTTTTAATAAACAAGATGTTTCCATTTTTGAATAATGGTTATTTTAGGTATTGGGGTTATTCATCCTCTACAATTACCTATTATTTTTCTCCTGTAAAATTACCTATATTTTCTACATGTTCTACAACGATCATGAAACCGAGCAGGACCCTGTAGGGCCCTCCCAGGCACAGAAGCTTTTCTGTGTCCCCCATTTCTTGCTTGTAGGAAAAAGGGTTCAGCCTCCTAGACCTTCCCTGAGTTCCAAAGGGTAGATTCAAACAGTTATTAATTAGGGGAGTGAGGGAATACAGAAAGAAAAAACAGTGCAGCCATTGGGCAGGTCCTGGTTCCTCTT
The DNA here is from genome assembly GCF_002837175.3 of Physeter macrocephalus. NCBI lineage: Eukaryota > Metazoa > Chordata > Mammalia > Artiodactyla > Physeteridae > Physeter > Physeter macrocephalus. Next base: position 49,458,161 of record NC_041226.1, on the reverse strand, counting down.
CCGGAGATGTGCGTAACAATCTGATCCATATCTCTGAGTTCTTCTACAGGAGCTGGGGGCCCCACTCAAGTGGAGGAAGGTAACTTCAGGCTGAGCACAGGCACGTAGACCCCAGACTAGTTGGAACCAGAAGGCTGATTGAGATTCCCAGAACACCACCCTGTTACCTCCCCACCAACCAGGTCACACACCCTGCAGCCCTCCCCCCAAAATTTGCCCATAAAAACTCTTCCTCAAGGGCTTCCCTGGTGGCGCAGTGGTTGGGAGTCCGCCTGCCGATGCAGGGGACGCGGGTTCGTGCCCGGGTCCGGGAGGATCCCATATTGCCGCGGAGCGGCTGGGCCCGTGAGCCACGGCCGCTGAGCCTGCGCATCCGGAGCCGGTGCTCTGCGGCGGGAGGGGCCATAGCGGTGAGAGGCCCGCGTACCACCAAAAAAAAACCAAAAAAAACAAAAAAACTCTTCCCCGAAAATCATCAGGGAGCTCAGTTCTTTCTGAGCACGAACCACCCTGTTCTTCCTGCTGGGTCCTGCAACAAACCTTTCTCCGCTCCAAACTCCAACGTTTTGGTTTATTTGGCCTCACAGTGCATCGCCCGTGAGCCATGGCCGCTGAGCCTGCGCGTCCGGAGCCGGTGCTCCGCGGCGGGAGGGGCCATAGCGGTAAGAGGCCCGCGTACCACAAAAAAAAACCCCAAAAAAACAAAAAAACTCTTCCCCGAAAATCATCAGGGAGTTCAGTTCTTTCTGAGCACGAACCACCCTGTTCTTCCTGCTGGGTCCTGCAATAAACCTTTCTCCGCTCCAAACTCCAACGTTTTGGTTTATTTGGACTCACAGTGCATCAGGCACGTGAATTTGGGTTTGCTAACAATCATACAATACTTTCAGAATCTAAAAGAAAACATTGCGGTTATTAGAAGGAAGAAAAGGGCTAAACTTGGGATAACCCTGCTGCCTGTGGCTGCCACTCCCAACCCCTGCGCTGCAAGGATTTCCTTGCTGATTTCTTTCAGAGGATGGAGGCAGTTTTCCCCAGGTTCTCCTTCCCTCCAGGGCAAAGACATATTTAAAGACTTGGTTCCCAGTGATTTGTTCACCAAAACATTGTATAGAGAAACATGATTCTCAATAACTCCCCACCAGGGTGCTCCAATTGAGGTAAGAACTTGTTAGGACTTGAATTGTGTCCCCCCAAAGTTCTGTTTTGAAGTCCTAACCCCTAGTACCTCAGAACATGACCTTATTTGAAAATAGGATGGTTGCAGGTGTAATTGGTTAAACTAGGATGAGGCTATACTGGGATTAGGGCAAGTGAGATTGGGTGCCCCTTATCCACTATGACCGATATCCTTATAAAAAGGGAAAATTTACACACAGAGACATGCAGAGAGGGAAGATGAGGTGAAGGCACCCAGGAAGAACACCATGTGAAGATGAAGGCAGAGAGCAGGGTGATGCTTCTACCAGCCAAAGAAAGCCAAAGAAGCAAGGACAGAGCGTGTTCCCTCAAAAGGAACCAGCCCTGCCAATACCTCAATCACGGACTTCTAGAATTTTTATTCATTGTCTCTAGAATTGTGAGCAATAAACGTCTGTGGTTTCAGCCACCCAGTTTGTGGTACTTTGTTCTGGTAGCCCTAGGAATCGAATACAGACCCAAGCATTTTGACTTAATCAGGTGTCTGTTTGTCTAACGGTTGAGTACAAACTGGAAGGAAATTATGGTTTTGTCCATGGGGTAATCACTTTCCTATCTTTCTGCCTTGGCAAATATAAAGCACAAATCTCACCCTGCAATGGCAAGACCCAAGGTCAAGAGGCTAAATCCCTCAGCAAAATAACACTGAGATGCCCTTCACCAGGGATGGAGTTGTACACTTGCCAATAGTTTTCACTGAGAAACGTGCATTTTTCTCTGGTAGCAGGGAAGGGGAGGGGTTGGACTTCCTGTGGGGGAGGAATACGTGGAGGAGTGTCACTTTGCAAGAAAGTGGGTACCTGCAGGTACCCAGGCTACATACCACAGCCTGGGGAGAAAGGGTGGTCCCTGCTAGGGAGGGTGGGTTGTGGACTGAGAAGGGTTATTTTTCGTTTCCAGCTTTGTTCTCTCTGAGTTGCAAATCTCGTCTGCTTTTCCCAAACCTTCAGAAAAAACTTAAGGATTATGGGCTCACTTATCACCGTGGGGAATCAGAGGCCAGGGAATGTAATCTGTGGGGGGTAGGTGGGAAAGGATTGACAGCCTGTTGAGAGAATCCAGTCTCAAGACCACAAGTGGTGAAGTGCACGAAAGCCACGCTGGGGTCTAGCGACCCTTGGTTCACTAAAGTGGCAGATGGCCGCCAGGACAAAGTTGGGAAACACGTCAGTTTGCCCTGGACAATAAAACTGGTAAAAGACTAGACTTCCTGAACACTGGCAGGGTGGTACGTAAACTTTTTCTTTTTTTTTAGGCACTTAATTGTTGTGAGACCTCAAAACTGAGCAAGTCTGGGACACCCTTCTTTTTTTTAAAATTGAAGTATAGTTGACTAACAATATTCTAGGATGGGACATACTTCTCTATAACACTATGCCAGGCACCCAGATTTTTCAAAAAGTTCATGCATTCATCATTTTCTTTTCAACAGCTTTCCATAGATTTGGCCTCCGATCCGCAAAGTTAGAGGAACAATATTATCCCATTAATATTTCAGACTACAGATTTTATTCTAAAATGTTTCTACATATTAAGAAAAAAATATAAGCTTAACCAAATGATAATAATCAGTATTTGTCTATGCAGTGCTGTCTTTTTTCTTTTTTGGTAAGATAGATAAATCACAAATAGGTTAATGTCTCTATCTCCCCATGGCTCTAGTCCAATCCACCATAACAACCTCCGATTTAGGCCCCCTGCATCGTCTTTTATTTTCCTTCAATCCGTTTTCTTTCCAGCAGTTAAATTAACTAAAAAGGCTAGTTTAACTTTGTAACTTCCGGTTTAAAATTCTTCAGTACTTTCTCAAGGAAAAAGAAATTTGTCAGGGACTTGGTGCAGCCTTTATCTCCAGCCTCATCTCCTGCTCTTACTGGGAATTCTTTTTCCCCACTTTGCCTAATTCCTAATTTTCTTTCAGGTTTCAAATTTAATAGCACTTTGTCAGGGGAGCGAGCCTTTATGATCCCGGATCTAAGTCAGCTGTCTAAATCATACTTTTTAGCTGTCTTCAATTAAAGCTGTACTTTCTAATTACATATTAGTTTGATAATTTATTTGTATAGTATTGATCCTCCCCATTTTTAAATACTGTAAAGGCATAGATTGCTTTTCTGTTGAGTTGTGCTCTGTCCCAAGGTTCTAACAGAACTTCTGGTCTATTGTAGGTGTATTATAGATGCGTAATAAATACTTGATGAATGAGTAGGTAGATGCCCTTGAAATAGTACTTGAATTGTGTCTTAAAGAAAACACTCAAATATATTAAATTATCTTTTTCAAGGCCAAGATTGTTCTTTTAAGCAAGAGGTGAGATCTGCCTACATGCTTAAAGATGACAAATGGAGAAGATCTTCAGGTCTAGAATTTTTCAGTTTCTCAGAAGCAAACCTAGTAAAGCTTCTCAGCCCATCCACCATTTTGATGAAATAAGAATATCTGGGAATCGATTTTAATGATGTACTTGACTGAAAGGCCCCCAGAATAATTTTTCTCATCCACCCGAAGACCTTGCTTGGACATGATTTTATATTTTGTTCCTCAGCTTTAAGCAAGTATCAGTCTCTCCTTTCAATTTCTTTTCTCCCTGAAAGAAGATATAATCCCTTACCCTGGCTCTAACATCAGTTAGGTATATAATTCCGGCCCCAGTTTCCTCATCTATCAAATGGGAATAACACCCAGCTCCCTAACTGACAGAGCTATTTTAAGGATCAAGCGATTAATCATGAAAATGTAGAAATTCTCATTTTAAAACACATAGCAAAATGTTAGGCACAGAACTGTTCCATAAACACTATTGATATGCATAGCTAATAGTTGCATTTCCAAAGAATTTATCTAATGGGTGTCACTGGTGTTTGTATTTGTAAACATACATCTGTCAGTAAGCTTCAACCTATAGCTAATCAGATAAAAAGTCTAGGAATATAGGGAAAAAGAAAAGAAAAAAATACACACCAAGTTTGATTAATAAAATAGAAGCAATGAATTTAAGGTAGAAATAAATTACCAACTCCAGTTTTATGCATTTTATTTCTAAAGTTTATGCAAGTTCCCTTATATACAGTCTTAGTTTTCAATTTTTTTTTTTTTTTTTTTTTTTTTTTGCGGAGCACAGGCTCCGGACGCGCAGGCTCAGCGGCCATGGCTCACGGGCCCAGCCGCTCCGCGGCACGTGGGATCCTCCCAGACCGGGGCGCGAACCCGGTTCCCCTGCATCGGCAGGCGGACGCGCAACCACTGCGCCACCAGGGAAGCCCCTTAGTTTTCAATTTTGACAATTTTATTAACAATACTGAAAGATTTTAAACTGTCATTACATTTAATCTTCTCCCTAAAGCTCCTTGTTTCTTTGGCAGTAAAGACATAAATTGTCATTGCCTATTCCTATTCAACTTTGAAGTATAAAATTCTTTTTGCTTAGCTAACCTAAATCAGCCATGTAATGTTGCCCCTTTGGGTAATAATTATACCTGAAATATGCACCTAAGTAGAAGAAAGGAAAACATCTCAATTCCAGCTTCTTTTCATTTTGTTTTATAATAAGTGATTTCTGTATTTCTTGCGTGTCCTATTATTCAACAGAAATAAACCTGTCCACCTCCCAGGATATATGTCAATGATTTACCTAGTACCCTCCCCTGCACACACACAATTGCACACACACAATTTTAATAAATTATCATAAAGCACATGTTACATGTCATTATTTGACACTAAGTTATTCTAATAACTATATTTTTAAATCAACTTAAAAACAGCAAAATTAAACTTTAGTAAACTGCACTCTAAATGTGTTGCCAAATGTTCTATATCAATAGTTTCACTTCGGCCCCACGTCAAAAAAATTTATGTCCTCAAAATATTTTTACTCACTGTAATAATAAATTTTTCACATCGTCAATAACCTAGAGAATTAATATTAATAAAGGCATTTTATGATTATTGGGAAAATAGTTCCCCATTGAGCCATAAAAAGAAACTCTAGGTCAGTTTCAAGGTTCTTCTCTCTCTTTTTTTTATAACGTCTTTATCGGAGTATAATTGCTTTCCAATGGTGTGTTAGTCTCTGCTGTTTAACAAAGTGAATCAGCTATACGTATACATATATCCCCATATCCCCTCCCTCTTGCGTCTCCCTCCCACCCTCCCTATC
>NC_041226.1:49439393-49451771 GCF_002837175.3 Physeter macrocephalus | reverse complement strand
GCCGCTCCGCGGCATGTGGGATCCTCCCAGACCGGGGCGCGAACCCGGTTCCCCTGCATCGGCAGGCGGACGCGCAACCACTGCGCCACCAGGGAAGCCCCTTAGTTTTCAATTTTGACAATTTTATTAACAATACTGAAAGATTTTAAACTGTCATTACATTTAATCTTCTCCCTAAAGCTCCTTGTTTCTTTGGCAGTAAAGACATAAATTGTCATTGCCTATTCCTATTCAACTTTGAAGTATAAAATTCTTTTTGCTTAGCTAACCTAAATCAGCCATGTAATGTTGCCCCTTTGGGTAATAATTATACCTGAAATATGCACCTAAGTAGAAGAAAGGAAAACATCTCAATTCCAGCTTCTTTTCATTTTGTTTTATAATAAGTGATTTCTGTATTTCTTGCGTGTCCTATTATTCAACAGAAATAAACCTGTCCACCTCCCAGGATATATGTCAATGATTTACCTAGTACCCTCCCCTGCACACACACAATTGCACACACACAATTTTAATAAATTATCATAAAGCACATGTTACATGTCATTATTTGACACTAAGTTATTCTAATAACTATATTTTTAAATCAACTTAAAAACAGCAAAATTAAACTTTAGTAAACTGCACTCTAAATGTGTTGCCAAATGTTCTATATCAATAGTTTCACTTCGGCCCCACGTCAAAAAAATTTATGTCCTCAAAATATTTTTACTCACTATAATAATAAATTTTTCACATCGTCAATAACCTATAGAATTAATATTAATAAAGGCATTTTATGATTATTGGGAAAATAGTTCCCCATTGAGCCATAAAAAGAAACTCTAGGTCAGTTTCAAGGTTCTTCTCTCTCTTTTTTTTATAACGTCTTTATCGGAGTATAATTGCTTTCCAATGGTGTGTTAGTCTCTGCTGTTTAACAAAGTGAATCAGCTATACGTATACATATATCCCCATATCCCCTCCCTCTTGCGTCTCCCTCCCACCCTCCCTATCCCACCCCACTAGGTGGTCACAAAGCAGCAAGCTGATCTCCCTGTGCTATGCAGCTGCTTCCCGGTTCTTCTCATTTTTAAATGAGGATATTAAAGGTATGAGTCTTCTGCAAAATGCTGAAACAAGATTTTGGTTTTGTTTATAGTTGTTTTTGACACTAAAAAGACAAGCAATGAGATGATTCATCAGGGCAATGTATTTGGTGTTTAAGGTATCCTCTGGTGAGGGGTGCCTCTGGTCAGGTAGCACTGGGTGGGAGTGTAATTTACTATCAGGCTCCTTGTCATTGTGTCACTCACACACACTCCCCCCTCCCACACACGTCTCTCTCTCTCTCTCTCTCTCTCTCTCATTAATCAACTTGGATGACAAAATACATAGTCATAACAAGGAACACCCTTTTGTTATATTACCTTTCCTCCCCCAGGTTGCCAGCCTGTATGTGCACACTCACGGTATCCCCATTATCTGGCTCGACGGAAAGAGACAACTTCATGTGTGTTCACTCAAAGAATGAGATGCTGTGCTCCTTTTCCAGAACATAGCCGCTAATGAGAGTCATGGTCTGTGTATACAGATAGGATCAAAATTCTCTTTGGACAATCTCTGTACACTTTTTTTAAGCTGTAAAGCCAACTCAGTACTTCTGGAACATATCAGTGTTCATATTTGCTAAAATAATACATATCCATTGTAAAAATTTAAGCGTAATACAAAACATACAAAAACAGAAAATGGTCATAATTCTACTACCTAATGGCAAACAATTTTGAAAATTCTCTTGATATATATTCAGTACAAATATTCAGAGTACAAAATCTCTACTATATATTTTTAAAATAGTATTTCTCATCTCTAGGTAATCATTTTGTCTACTGGCCAAAACCTTATCTTATTCAATTCAATGTAAACCATTCCCACCAGAGTTTTGGAAGTGAATGAAGTATTTTCTCAGACAAATTAGAATTTTTTCACTCAATTAGGTTTCCACCCTCTTCTTTATCTCTTGAATTGTATACAGTTTTTGGTTCAGTTCGCAGTACCACACTGGGGGAGACATGGGTCCTCTCCCATATCATCTGTTCACACTACATTTGTTTGTTTACAGTTACTCTTGTTGGTATTTAATGAGATCTCCTATATGCCATACAGTTTCCCTTCCCAAGGCCATGCCTTCTACATCCCCCTCTTTCTAACTACAAACACTGTTGATTCTCCAGCTCTCAGCAATATCCACACCCTGTTTAAGGGATGCGAAAACAATTAATTTGCTACTGTCCTCAAATTCTGTAGAGCTGCCTGCAACCCATCTGCCTGGGTAAATTCTGCAGTCCTTACTACTCAACATCTTAGGGATCATGCATGACACAGGGCTTCTCTACAAAGCTTACCAACTCCCCAGTCACTCTCTGAAACACAAGACACAGGCACCTTCTGTGTCCTGCACCACCCTGCCCCAAATGTGGTTGGAGGTTCTAGAGCACTCTACCCACTAGCAGCTCAGTTCTAGGTTATCTTAGGGGAGTGACAACTTCTCAGTACACGTTTCCAAAGTAGAGTTGCATCCTCTCCAGTTTCCTCCCTCCCCCAGTTTGGACAATACTTACCTAATGTCCAGGGATAGGCTCCTATTATATTTCCAAACTATTAGTTATAGAAGCAATTGGATGTCTTCTGGCTTAGCCTTTTAGAAATACAATATTCTGACCCTTACAGCTCAAAAGCCCTGGCTTTCAAGAATATGTCTCTGCTATGAGTCTCAAGAAGGTATTTTGGAACTCAGAAGCCAAGGTATTGACATTCTGTCCTCTATATTCAATGTAATCTCTCCCCTGAGACACTGCCGTGTTAATGAATTAATAGGGGAAAGGTCAGAGCAAAAAAGGGAAATAGATTGTATTGCACAGAGAAGAATTTCAGTTAACATAATAGGATTCTATGTATCTATCTATCTATCTGCCTACTTACCTATTTATCTTTCTAGGGAGTTTTTTTTTTTTTCTCTAGAGAATTCAGACATGTCTGTTGCTTATTTCTCAGAATTTCCAGTTTTTCCACTTTGTTTGACGCTGTGCTTTAGCAAACACAAAATACATTTCTTCTGCCTTCACTATTATTCCATTTTATCTGTGATTAAGTTTATTGGTTACCTTGTTTATGCCCCAAATCATAGAATTCCAGATGAAAATAGGCATTGGTTCAAAGGTAATAAGTTACTATTTTCTGAATAGTAGAATATCAGAATATATTCTTCTTTTTCTTTTTTTCTTCTTTCTTTTTCTTTTTTATGGGGGGCAGGGGGTGTGGGAGTGGGTGGAGTGCCTGTAACTCACACTGAGAAAACTACCCAAAAGCTTGAATGTAGTATCTGAAGTAAACTTGAGCATAAAAACCTCTTAGACATTTATTAGGAATTTGCAATAAGAATTCAATGTCCCTCAAAACTACTTCTTTCATTCTTACTGCTAGCCCTTTAATTAGTCTAAGTCTCCATAATTGTCATGTAGACCAGGGGTCTGCAAACCTTTTCTGTTAAGGGCCAGATAGTAAATATTTTGGTCTTTGCAAACTATCTGGCCTCTGTCACAACTACTTCACTCTTCTGGGGTAGGGCAAAAGTCACCATAGAAAATACCAATACATAAGTGAATGAGTACAGTTGTATTCTAGCAAACTTTATTTACGAAAACAAGCAGGAGTCAGAGCCCTGTTTTAAACTATCTAGACCCTATCTAAAAATGTCTTCCTTTTTCAAATCTGCATTTTGAAAATGTGGTGGGCACAGCTTGCCCTGCTGACATGACATGACTTAAGTATATACCTCCTTCTCAGACTGGCATTTAAGACCCTCTACAAGATGACTGTTAGAAAGGGAAAGAAAACTGGAACCAAGCAAAGGAAAGTGTTGGGAAAACTGATCTGCCCATAGGTTCTGGTTTTGGCAAGGACAGTTCAAGGAGACTCGTCAAAGGTATAGAAACTTAAGGCATAAACCAGGTCACTATGCCTGCTCACCTTTCTAGGAATATTGGACACCAGAGGGGAAGATCCAGATGGTCATCAAATGCTAGGTGGCCAGGAGGCATCATTTGCAATTTTTTCTCTCTACGAAAGACCCTCAGCCAAGAGTACATGGGGACAAGAACAAGCTATAGCACAGTTCATCAACCAGGCACTTGGCAAGTTTATCATCAATTAACTGTCAAGCCAAAGCTTTGTTTCTAGGCATCTGGATACCACCCAAATGGCTAGAGTTCATGGCAAAGCCAGGGGCTGGATACATAATAAGCCAAAGAACTAGACTGACCGAAGAGTTGGAAGCAAAGAGAAGCGCAGTCCTAACTTAGAGCAGACACTGTAAAAATCTATTCAGAAGGATGAAATTGGTTGTGGTACCATAAACAGAAGGCTACCTGGTGTTGGGTGGGGCCTCCCTGGGAACTGCCTCAATTAGTTAAGTCACTTCCGGGCTCTGCTTTCTGCAATAAATGTGAAACCTCCCTTTCTTGACAGTGGTCAGAGAAACAGGTGATGAGAGCCTGAAAGATCGTAACTCAAATGCCCCTAAGACTAGGGAAGACACAAAAATCCTGACTTGCAAATGCTCATTGAGAAATCTAACTGCCAGGCTGAGCAGACTACTGGTCTCAGCAAGTGTTCAGTCTGGCTTTAAGAGAAATCAAATAATATTAAAGACCACTTTATTAAGTCATCTTGAAAAATCACTCTCATAGACACCAATGATGTTTATCATCTATATGAGCAATTAATGTTTGCCGGTAGAAAAAGACTAATTGGAAAATCAAATCATAATTAGATGGTAACTAGGTAAGCATGGGATCAGTGCAGGGGTGATTTGATGTATAAATTGTTTAATGACATTAGGCTAAGATAACATAAAATACATCTACTTTGCCATAAAAAATTTTCTGTTGTGAATGGATCCAGAACATGCTGTGCTCATAGCCTGCAATTCCTTGCATCTCTCTTCATAAGAAGGATGTCTTTCTTGGGAAGGAAGCATTTGAGTTTCAAAGTGGGTATTTAGAAGGCAAACATTCCCTTGACTGTTCTTGCATTAGCAATGTCAAAATTTATCTCCTGTAACTCTTCATTTTCTATATTTCTATAACTGACCAATCCTGATTTTGAAAGAGATAGTCTTTATTTAAATAAATCTATATTTGGACAACCACATTACAATCAGGTCCTGTTGGCATGAGAACTATTCTTTACCTTTCCCATGACTTAACTTATCTCTGCTCTGGTCTATTACCTAACATTTTAACTCTCAAGGGATATTCCAATTCAATTTGCAAGATAGTAAGTCTTCACATGCTGTCAAAGGGAATACCTTGAAATGGAAACTACAAAGGCACACAAAGGCATCTGGCTGGCAGACATGGACACTTGGGGGCCCAGCTGTTGGAGGCTAGATCAATGAATCTTGTTAAAGTAATTTAATTCCAAGACCCACTACACCAAGATCTACTTCCTGCCTCAATTAGTATTGGCTTAGGAACAGATGTGGAACTAAACCTGGAGGGGTTATTGGCGGGGGGGAGGGTACATGAGGGTATGGAGGTTATATGTCAGAAGATTTAGCTTCTGGGCAGCTGGTGAAAGTAGACCCAATGTGACACAGAAGGCCAGCCATAAAGCAGAGTATGAGCTTGAAGTGGGGAGAAGATGACAAATTATTGGCCTAGGTAAGGACAAGGGGAAACTAAGCAATGCTCCAGGGAGCTGAGAGCCAGGAATCTGTCCTGAATACAGTTTGGAATATTAGTTACACAGGATGGAAAACAAAAAGGAGAGTGGGAGAATGTAGCAATAAGCACCTATGGACAGACTATTCTGAAGTCCTCAGTTATGGGTTGCTTAACCATGGTCAAGTCACTGATACTCACCTGCTCATTTTAAAAAATGGGGACAATAAAACTAACTCATGGGGTTATTGAAAGACAGTCCATATAAAATGCTTATTATAATATATTATTATTATTATTAAATCTGACACATGGAATACTGATAAAAACTACTTCCCTCTTCTCTAGTCTAGGAGATCCTTAACTTGAAATCTATGGCCCAAGGGAGAATCATAACTGGGTGTCAGGAAGTATGTGAACCCCTTCAAATTGTTTACAGAAATTCATGTGTGTATGTGCACTTTTCTGAGAAGAGGGTTTATATCTTTTATCTGATTCTCAAGAATGCCCATGACTGGAACAAATGTTGAGAAGCACTGTACTGGTGCACAGTGGTGACAGGTGATTTCCACATCTCACTCACTAGTAGGCAAAAATGTGATCCTACCCTATGAACAAGCCAGTTTCCCATTGATTCAGCCTGCGTGGGACAATACCTCAGGAAACAGTCCTTTAATTCTGACAGCTGGACGTGGCAACCGTGCTTTGGAGTGAAGAGTAATCACAGAGCAAAGAATTCTTTGGTTGACTCAATTCCCCACTTAGGTCTGGTCGCGCTTTGGAACTTTTCTCTCCTTTCTGCTTTTTCTTCTACTATTAACTAAATTATCCTCATGACTGGCACCTGTCCTTCTATTCCAGGATGACAAATGCTACCATACTTGTTCTGGTTCTTCCTGGTCTGAAAGCAAAAAGATAGTCATTGTAACAGGAATCAGAAATAAAGAGATTACAGAAATATTCTCCTTCTATTCAGATGATCCCTTTTGCCAATACTTATCAACTAGAACATATTTAACACCAGAGTGTTGATAGAGGATTATGCCAATAAAACGGATGCTTTCATTTATGATGAAAACAATGATGACAGAGAATATTCCATATAAGGACAGTTACAACATCTGGATCTACTTGACAAGGTAGAAGTAACATTTAGAAGTATTGAAACGGAGATTTTGCATTAATATAAAATAAAGATCAGGTCTGGCAATAACCCATCTACCATGCTTTGGAATGATGAAATCATTAATTATTCTGTATACACTGTGAGGATAGTGAATTGAGACATAAAATATGTTTTTTGTAAATTAAAAAATAAGTCAAATCAACAGAAGTTCTTTCTTCGTCAAGGTTAATCTTCCAAGATAAATAGGAAAACATAGGATTAATAAATATGCAAAGACTCATAACTCTAGACCCTTTAACATATTCATGAGCCAATTAAGAAAATATGGCTGGTATTGGTGGTGGAAGGTTTGGTTCAAATAATAATTGGTCTTCTGGCGCATGAGATTATATGCTGAATTCTTTCTCATATATAACTGGCAGATAATTAAGGTCTATTTTATGTCCTTTTTAAAAAATAATTTTGGTGACTATCTATAAAGCAACAACAGAACATTTCTATGGACAAAATAGTGGTTTTTGTAGGTGATTCTCAATACAGGAATAAGTACTTAATGAGTATTGTATTTACAGAGCCATCAATTCCCTTCTAAAGGGGCTGCACTATTGTGGATTGAGGCATTTGCATTTACATTGCTTTACTTGTCAATCAGTTTTACTCACTGAGCTTTAATGAAGCAAGCTTAGGAACATGAACCAGAGGAAGGAAAATGGCAAAACTTTCACTGCACCTGTTTTAATGGCTCAGAATCATGCATGTTTTAGTTGAAATGTTTTACAGGTAACCTGTACCGCTGCTAGCTCAATTTTTCACCTTCAGAACGTTTTAAAAATCAGATTTGATGTAAAGATTATCAGTTTACAGATCAGTAAACAAAAGAAGGCCTGGTTAAGTTTGCAGATGATAGGAGCAAAAGGTAGATATGATGAAAACTGACAACAAAAGATAGATGCAAAGAGAGGTAGGATTTCCACAATGTTAACAAAAAAAAACAGTCTATACATTCCACATTGACAGGGATTGTGTTTGGTTCAATGTGGTATCTCCATTTCTTAGGACTATGTGTGTCATGTAGTAGGCTCTCAAAAATCTAAGTGAGTGAACTTGTGAATGATACAACTCTCTAAAGATGGATCAGACTAATATGCTAATGGAACACTCCAGCAGAGCCAGAGTAACAAGGTGCTAGGTTTGTGGAACGGAGGGCTCAGGTTTCACATAAGTGTTTAGACTTAAGTGACCTTATTTATGGTTCTACTCAATTATGAACTTCTCTGTCTTAACATAAGAGAAACATGGTGAATAATAGTATCTTTCCCACCTCATTTAAAATAAAAAGCAAAAGTGATATGCTTATCTACAGAAAGTAAATTCTCAAGTTCCTTTTTGAGCCCTTCTGTAAAGAGCCAGAATAAACTGGAAACACTTGCAGGATCAAGTAATAAACAGGAGGTTCGTCAAACATGCTTTATATATCAAATTTAATCACTAAACTCACTTTGATTGAGCATTTAAATTAGCAAGAACCAAATTGAGAGTAATTTTTTCAACTTTCGGGTAAATTGGAGTATTTAGCACAATCTAATTAAGAGATGTCGGGAGCTAGTTATTATGGGTCACTAGTCGTCACTACTAATCAGAGGCTCTTGAATACATTTGTAGAATTTTTCTACCTCAGTCTTGTACTGGGTTTCTTTCCTTTCCATAAGAATAAAAATCTGAGTTTTTTTAATTAGCTTGTTTGAAAAGTAAAGTTTTAAACATTTTTCTAATGAAATCACTTCTTTAGATAGTCAAATAATTTGTGATAAATTGTCAGTTTCAGTGATTGGCTTGAAGCAAGACCATAAATACTCAGCTTGACATCACAAAACACCTGCTCTTTGATTACAATATGCTACTTTCATGATTTTGTTTCAAGAACCCTGAATTTTATTTACATGTACCAGATTACATCCTATAAAACTTGAAGTGAATGGTTAGCATTAAGACTTGCAAATAATAACAAGATATATGCAGACACGTGTTAATAAATTGGCCTTTATATTCTTCCCTCATGGCACAATAGTTCATAGTCCCCCAGTAATTCCATGGAAGAGAAGCAAGGATCCAGAGACCTGGAGTCCATTTCAGACATGACTAATTTCATACATACATAAAAGAAGTTAATTATAGAAGAGTTCACTGCCAAGGCTAAAAAGCAGGATATATGTGTGAGGGTCATGATGGGGTGGGGAGACAGAGCTCTATCTCTTATGAATATTGAGTTACTCAATTCAAGAAAGAAGTCGCTTTTTTGGACTGATTTGAGTCATCTTGATATATTAAGAATTCTCTTGCTTTCCATTTTTTGTCTCTTTACGAAAAAGCTTATAGTTCCCTCACTACAAACTGATTCCAAGGTTTGACTTCTAAAGTGCTCTTTTCAAAGCTCTCAGTTACTTGAAAATCCCAGAATTTTCTAAAATCCCCCATGTGCTATATTTATTTTAAAGAAATTATGTGTACATGCTTTGTTCATTAATCACAAGTTGAGAAGTGTAGGAAAACATAAAATATTAGCAGCTGAAAAGATGCTTCAAGAACTTTACAACTGAGAGTACTGAATAGTATATCTGAAAATAATGACAAGAGAAAAGCTTGGCTACCTTTTTTTTTTTTTTTTTTTTTTTTAAATCCATCAGTGAAATTGGCTGTTCTGTTTAGAAAATATTTCTTGGAAATCTTGTTTTTCATTTAGTCTGTTTGATGATGTTTTTCACTGGCAAGCATAAGAAAACAGAACAGTGATGTTTGAAGCCTTTTTCTTGAGGGTTGGGTTAAAAACAGGAAGTGATGCCCAGCATGAGATTAAAGATTCATGCCACTAACACCAACACCTCCCAAGTCAGCCATCAAATGATGAGTTAGAAACTCATAAATGAGGCTAAAATCAAGGCAAATTTTGCAGATTTGTACTCAGTTATGAATATTTTCCAAAGTTCTTGAAGTTGGCTTTTGCAAGAACTTTTCTTAATTCCTTTGAATACCTGAAAAATATATTTGCATACAGGTCTATATAGGAAGGGTGTAAATAATGCAGGTCTACTTCTCTAATTAAGGTCTTCAAAGCAGTACTCATGGTCAAGTTTAAACTTTCAGGAAGGATTTCCCCCAAATGATTTGACTCACATTAGTATATAAATTACTTGTACCTTAACTAGAAAGTGACTCTCTTAGGAATTATTGAAATGTTCAAAACTTCCTTTATAATGCATAGTTTAAATGAGCAGAATTTTGAGTGGATATCCAGGAAGCTAACCACTTTGATTCATTTTTAATATCACAAACATAAGATACAGATTAATAATGAATAAGGTATTCTATACTTCAGTAAAATATTTGTTGGCTTCATAATGTTAAAGAGAATGAAGAATAACCCATTCATTTATCTCACCTAACACTGTCTCACCAACTAAAATTTTTGTACACAACATTTTATACTTATTTAGAATCTAATAACTGCAAAATATTGAAGGAATTTAACCATCAATAGTGCTGTTAGTGATTATCATAGTTTACATTTTCTGCTTTGAAAACGAGTGCCTAGAAACTTTTCCAACAATCTTAGGTAATGTTTAACCACTATGCTTAACTCTCCTTTGTCAGTTTCATGATGAGTTAGCAGGTACTCTAATTGGATGTCTTATTTCAGGATCCCTGGATGGGTAATTCCTGTTTAATAATGAAAAAGGCCCTGGGGAAAAAGTAGAACTCCTGTTTACTGTTTTCCATGTGATCAAATGAGGTCTCTGATATTTGTTTATTTTCTGAATTATCTCCAAAACTGCAGTTGTAGAAATAATATCCCACACAATGTATTTCAACTAGTAGTTCTTAAATACTGAAAATACACCCACGCTATTGTAATGGCACTGTGAACTATTGCATTTTTACTCCTTTGATATAATTTTAAGAAAAAATAACAAAAAAGTGTGGTTATATTCCCATTCTTGATTCTCCATTCTTTTTAATGCACTGGTAATCAGTCCAAACTTATTAATTTTTTTACCGATTCAGTAAATTTTTATTAAGACCCATATGTTCCGTGGATTAAATCATTCACCAAAATATTCTTGCAAGTACTCTAAGCTTGGAAGAACTAAGGACAAAGGATATTCCTTGAGTACACACAATACTCATATTAATTCTGTGTGGACACATGGATATCAAATGTAACACCTCAAAAATTAACATTTCTTATCAAATTTATTATGAGAGAAAATGAGTGACATTGGAAATAACACTAAAATATTTAATAGTGGAGGTTTCAAAATGGACAACATTGAGAAAGAAATTAAAGATAGCCTCTAATTCAGTGATTTCAAAGTAGTAAGCACTTGAGAAAGTCTTTGTTAAACATTACTTGGGCATTCTATAAAATAAATCAAAACATAGGCATTACGTAAACTTTCCTTAAGGAAGACATATTATTAAGGGAAAAAATTAACAAAGTGCACTATGAATTTGCTTATGAAAAAACAGCTTTAAGATGTTTTTAGTCCAAAATTATGATCTTCTAAATATGCCCCCAAGGCTTTAAAGTATCTGGCTTTAAAGCCAGATTTAGCTTTACCAACGGCCTCTTTGCTCCAGAGTCTACCCACTGGTCCAAAAAGACCAGTTGTGAATCTTGGTTCCCATTTAAATTTGAAGAAGCCAACTGCAGCAAATGCCAGGAATACCTTCCTAAAAACCTATAAACGTAGGTTAGAATGAGTAGTAGCTTTTTCTGTAGTCAACGTAGACAGTTAACCACTCTTTTTGACCTCCAGAAAACATTAAGCAAAGAGATTCAACCAGAGGCTGATAATAAAAATCTTAAATTGTATAATCTTTTAGTATATTTAAAGTGAGATATACCTTTTAAAGCCTTTTATGTGTTACTGAACCAAACTTGGGTCCACTTGCCCACACGCAGTGAAGCCAGTATAGTGACACGTGGCTGTAGTGAAGGAAAGTGCAGGGCGACAAGCACGGAGTCCACAGCAGCTACTGCACAAAACACCTGAACTTCCCAGTGGGAAATGGGGTTTATCCCAGGAATGCAAGGATTCTTCAATATATGACAATGTGATACACCATATTAACAAACTGAAGGATAAAAACCATATGATAATCTCAATAGATACAGAAAAAGCTTTGGACAAAATTCAACACCTATTTATGATAAAAACCCTCCAGAAAGTAGGCATAGAGGGAACTTACCTCAACATAATAAAGGCCATATATGACAAACCCACAGCCAACATCGTTCTCAATGGTGAAAAACTGAAACCATTTCCACTAAGATCAGGAACAAGGCAAGGTTGCCACTCTCACCACTATTATTCAACATAGTTTAGGCATTTTTAGCCACAGCAATCAGAGAAGAAAAAGAAATAAAAGGAATCCATAGGGGAAAAGAAGTAAAGCTGTCACTGTTTGCAGATGACATGATATTATACCTAGAGAATCCTAAAGATGCTACCAGAAAACGACTAGAGCTAATCAATGAATTTGGTAAAG
>NC_041226.1:49380064-49439239 GCF_002837175.3 Physeter macrocephalus | reverse complement strand
AGAGATATACCATGTTCTTGGATTGGAAGAATCAACATTGTGAAAATGACTCTACCACCCAAAGCAATCTACAGATTCAATGCAATCCCTATCAAACTACCAATGGCATTTGTCACAGAACTAGAAAAAAAATTTCACAATTTGTATGCGAACATAAAAGACCCCAGGTAGCCAAAGTAATCTTGAGAAAGGAAAACGGAGCTGGAGGAATCAGGCTCCTGACTTCAGACTATACTACAAAACTACAGCAATCGAGGCAGTATGGTACTGGCACAAAAGCAGAAATATAGATCCAGGGAACCGAATAGAAAGCCGAAATGACGCACATATGGTCACCTTATCTTTGATAAAGGAGGCAAGAATATACAATGGAGAAAAGACAGCCTCTTCAATAAGTGGTGCTGGGAAAACTGGACAGCTACATGTAAAAGAATGAAATTAGAACACTCCCTAACACCATATACAAAAATAAACTCAAAATCGATTAAAGACCTAAATGTAAGGCCAGACACTATAAAACTCTTAGAGGAAAATAGGCAGAGCACTCTATGACATGAATCACAGCAAGATCCATTTTGAGCCACCTCCTAGAGAAATGGAAATAAAAAGAAAAATAAACAAATAGGACCTAATGAAACTGAAAAGCTCTTGCACAGCAAAGGAAACCATAAACAAGATGAAAAGACAACCCTCAGAATGGGAGAAGACATTTGCAAACAAAGAAACTGACAAAGTATTAATCTCCAAAATATACAAGCTGCTCATGCAGCTCAGTATCAAAAAAACAAACAACCCAATCCAAAAATGGGCAGAAGACCTAAATAGACATATTACTCAGCCATAAAAAGGAATGAAATTGAGTTATTTGTAGTGAGGTGGATGGACCTAGAGTCTGTCGTACAGACTGAAGTAAGTCAGAAAGAGAAAAACAAATACCATATGCTAACACATATATATGGAATCTGAAAAAAAAATGGTTATGAAGAACCTAGGGGTAGGACGGGAATAAAGGCGCAGATGTAGATAATGGACTTGAGGACCCAGGCTGGGGTGAAGGGTAAGCTGGGACGAAGTGAGAGAGTGGCATGGACATATATACACTACCAAATGTAAAATAGATAGCTATTGGGAAGCAGCCGCATAGCACAGGGAAACCAGCTCGGTGCTTTGTGACCACCTAGAGGAGTGGGATAGGGAGGGGGGGAGGGAGACGCAAGAGGGAGGAGATGTGGGGATATATGTATATGTATAGCTGATTCACTTTGTTATAAAGCAGAAATTATCACACCATTGTGAAGCAATTATACTCCAATAAAGATATTTAAAATAAATAAATAAATAAATTGATATTCTTCCAATTGTAGAACAAAAGTGTTCTTGATCTTAAAAAACCATAGATTAGAGATAGAAACATAGATTACATATAGTTATATGTACACATTTGTTTCTTTTTGGAAAATGAACAATAAGATTATATTTGTATCTTCTACTTGTATTCAGTTGCTTTCCTAAAATTTTATCTCTCAAACTTTTTTCTTTCTACTTTTTAAGTAAAACACATATTCATTTGCTTATTTTTTTAAAATAATGAACATCTTCCATAAGCCATAACTAAGCAGAGAAGCAGGATGCTCTGTTATTTTAGAAGAGCATCCATCAGTTCAATCTATCTCAGCATGAATGATGTGTCCCTCTGTCCAAGAAAACAGGGCTCTGGAAATGCCTAAAAGTTTGCCTTTAAAGGTGGAATTAAGTGTACTTGGGAGTTTCTGTACTTAAGCATAAACTTGAACTTGTTATCCAAGTATTCATTCTATGAGTGCCTTCTGTTCTGAGGTTGCACACAGAAGCAAAAGTCATCCTAATCTGATAACATTCCCTAATAAACTGACACCATTCCCCAGGCGACTCTAGTGTCTAGTGATATATGAGAGCACAGGTCTCTCGCTGATTTGGTGACATCTGATAATATTCAATACTATGCATATCCCTTGTAAATGGAAATTGAAGTTGAAAGATTACTTAAACATACACAAAGTTGTTGATAAATTAATGTCCGGCAAAATTAGACTAGTTAACAGTCAGTCTAGAGAAAATGGAAAGAATGATAGGAAGAGGCAAGAATGATGACTAAAAAAGTATTAAAAGAGACATTTAGGACAATTGATCTGCAGGACTAATGACTCATTTCATGGTTATACTCCATAAAGATGAAATGAAGAGAATCTGTTTTCATATTATTTTCTCTAAAAAATTATACCAATCCACATCAAACCTTGATTCATTCTTGGTCGCACCAAGACAGCGTACATAACATTGCATAATACATAGTTTCACTTTTTTAAGATGACATCATAATCAAACTTTTTTTTTTCTTGACTATTTAACATGATATTTTGGTCTCTTTTAAGCAGTCTCTTTTATTTAAAATGTCGATTTTTCATATGCTAAAAAGACCATGAGTACATTATTTTATAATATAAACTGTAACAAAAATTAAATTCCCTTCAGGAAAGGGAGAGGGCCTGGAGGTTGAGTTAAACACGAGTGGCCAATAATTTAATCAATCATGCCTACGTAACAAAACCGGTATAAAACTCCTAAACAAAAGGGTTCAGAAAGCATCTGGATTGGTGAACACATTGAGGTGCTGGGCGTGTGGCTTATCCAGAAAGGGCATGGGAGCTCCATGCCCCTTCCACATACCTTGCCCTCTGCATCTCTTCCCTTTGGGTATGTCTGAGTTGCATCCTTTGTAATAAACTGGTAATAGTAAGTAAACTGTTCCTGAGTTCTGTGAGCTCTTCTAGAAAATCATCGAACCTGAGGAGATGATCAGGGAACCCCCAATTTGTAGCTGGTCATCGGAAGTATGGGAGGCCTGGGGCTTGTGACTGTGTCTGAAGTGCAGGCAGTCTTGTGGGACTGAGCTCTTAACATCTGGGATCGCATGCCAGGTAGTTAATATCAGCACTGAGCTGAATCATTGGACAAAGGGTGATGTCTAGGGCATCAGAGAATTAGTCATCGATGTAGAAAAAAGCCACATATTTGATGTCAGAAGTCTTGTGAATAGGAAAAGTGTTTTCCTTTAATTATGAAAATAGTTCTGACTTTCTAGATTTCTAAATGGGTCCTAGGGACCTCCAGGCTTCCATGAACCATACTTTGAGAGCCTCCACTCTATCATCATAGCAAAATGCATTGTTTTACAAAACAATACTAGATGATGGTTACACAGAGATTGGTAGGGAACCTTTTTAAATTTATTTTATTGAAGTATAGTTGATTGACAATGTTGTGTTAATTTCTGCTATACAGCAACGTGATTCAATTATACATATATGTGTATATATACAGTCTTTTTCGTATTCTTTTCCATTGTGATTTATCACGGGATATTGAATATAGTTCCTTGCTCTATACAGTAGGATGTTGTTTGGAATCTTTTCTAAAGAGGAGAATCAGTGTTTGGAGAAGTTCTCTGACTGAAAGCCACACCCTTTCTGAGTTTACAAAATAGGTAAATGGAACCCTGTGCATTTGCAAAGCCCATTCAGAATCCATAGGAACTAAAAAGAGCATTTTCTAAAAGACAGCTTCTTCAAGAATTCCATTCTCTTGAGTAAAGCAGCAGTGGGAAAGGATGGTGGCGGAGGGAGGGAGAAATTAATGCATGTGATCATTATTTTGTAATCAATAGAAAGACCATGTTCTCTGCTAAATTTCCTGTCTTGCTCACTATGCTACATGCTTCTTGAAAGCAGGAAATGCTTTTTAATTCCTAGGCCAAATACAATGATCAGTATACAGTCAGGATTCAATAAATGCTGAATAAGTGAATGGACATAAAACAAGCTAAATATACATACACTACTGAACAGTGTTTGACTTCAGGGTACGCAAAACAGGAATTGACAGTTAAACTGCAAAACAGAGTTGAAATCTTAAAAGAGACCAGAGAAAAGGTACACGTAGAAAAATTCAGAGCACTTGGGAATTCACTTCTCCTTTGATTTTTCTTTGCATTTCTTCTCAATCCATGCAATACAGCTTTTCTCCTCTACCTAAAGCCATCTGCTTTTAGCAATTTTGCTAATGGATCTAGTAAAAAAAAAAATACATATATATATATATATATATATAAGAGCAGAATACATAGATGTCATTCAAGTACAAGGCTCCCCTATAAGTTCATACCTGCAATTACCCACATAAGTGAATTGCTGGTTGCAAAGGGGGAAAAGCAGATCTATCTAGTAATAGAAGAATTTGAAGTCTGCACCCTTGGTTTTATGTCTGCTTCTGCCATTTGCACACTGTGTAAACTTGGTTAATAATCCTTTTAGCTCAGTTACCTCATAAGTAAAGGCAAATTAGCAGTCTGGGTTTTGCTTACTTTAGAAATTTATTAAGAGCAAATTTTAAGGATAATAAAATAAATTATAAAGCCCTAAGCAAACTGAAAGAGTTTTTATCATCTGCTCTACCTAGTTGTCAGTGGGGAAATTTTAGCACATGTCTAGAGCCACTCAAAAAGTGGTGGAAAATGAAAGCCACACAGACTACATCTCCCTTCCCACCTGGTCCATGAAGAATAAACTTCAACACTCTCAAGGCATAGGACATTTTGTGCCGGTTTAACCCTGTACCTTCTCTCTCTTGCATTGCCCTGCCATTCAGTAATTCTGTAAGAGAAAGAATGATAGAGAACTCAGGTAAATCCCTGCACATGAGGGGAGGGTTTAGTAAAGGAAGAGAGAGAGAAGATTGTTTCTCACTCTGCGCACCTCATTCTACCTCTGCCACCCACACCGGGACCTTCCCCAAAGGCCAAAGTGTTGGCGATTGATGACTACTCTTTTTCTATGGGCAAAGGTAGGAGTGGGGGAAAGGGAGAGAAAAGAAGCAAATTTCTTCCCTATGCACCTCATTCCATTTCATTTCAAGCAATAGGTAGAAAATAAACATGGGAAAAGTATGCCTTGGACAAAAGACACATCTCATACAAATACTGCCCAAACATAAAAATATTCAACATGGTTTATAAACAACCAAGAGAAAAGAATATTCAGGTACTTTTCTAAACTAGCTATGAAGAGCCTTATACTACTGAATTATTGATCCCTAAATAAAAACTAATAAACTTAGAATATTCACCTTGGGAAGAATAATAGAAAAAGTATTGATTTTATAGCACACTAATATTTTTCAAACCATAAAAATATCTAGCTATTCCAAAAAGGTATTTCATTGTACTTCCTAGTATCTGACATTTATTTGAATGGAAGGTAACACAATCCTCTTGAATTGCTACTCTTCCAGAAAAAAGAAGTGTTAGAGATGTTATTCACTCCTAGAAATGAAATACTTAACCCATTCATGCAAATGATTGTATCTTGAATCAAACATAAAAACATAACATAAATACACTATCTAATACAGGTTGAATGTATGGTCTGAAATTTTCTTAACCATTAAAGCTTTTATGGAGGTGACACGATCTTAATGGTGAAAACGATGAAATCTCATTTGACATACACTATTAGATAAAAGAAGAATTGAGGCAAACTGGAAATCTGTACCCATTCCCCAAAATTCCACTCTCTGGTAGAGACCTGCATTTGAGCCCTGCCACATGTCTGTGCAAGAAGATTATCAGCTCAACAGAAATTCAAAAGAAAAACCAAGCTTCAGTTTATTGAAGGTTATAGAGCATTGTGACCTACAAGTATTTTATTAATATTTAATGTAGTGGCATTAACCATTATACTTTTCTAATCCTTTTTGTCATGGTCCCAATGCAGTTTGGAAAGGAATTTCCAGACAAAAGGCAAAATGTAAAGAAGATAGAATTTATTAGAGGGAAGCATGGCTGCCAGAACAGTGGACTGACTTTCTAGTAGTCTGGGAGAGTTGAGCCCGAACATGTGCTATTGATCAGTTTTTATAGCCAGGAAATAAACGAATAGTCCAAGGTGAAAATTTCATTTACTGATTGGTCAAGGCACATATGCCTTCCTTCTATAGGGTGGGAGTGGGACAGGGCATATGCCTTTCCTTATTTGGGACAGGTCCTGCTGCCCACGTGGGCATTGCCCAAGTGGGCTCAGGAATTTCATAACCAATGCAACATGGTAGTGAGAATGATTAAGAGTCCAGTAGAGGGAGGACCTTCAAGATGGGGGAGGAGTAAGATGTGGAGATCACCTTCCTCCCCTTAGATACAACAAAAATACATCTACATGTGGAACAACTCCTACAGAACACCTACTGAATGCTGGCAGAAGACCTCAGACTTCCCAAAAGCTGTGTGGCTGACAGGGTCTTGGTGCTCCAGCCGGGTGTCAGGCATGAGCCTCTGAGGTGGGAGAGCCGAGTTCAGGACATTGGAACAACAGAGACCTCCCAGCTCCACATAATATCAATTGGCAAGAGCACTCCCAGAGATCTCCGTCTCAATGCTAAGACCCAGCTCCACTCAACGATCAGCAAGCTCCAGTGCTGGACACCCCATGCCAAAAAATGAGCAAGACAGGAACACAACCCCACCCATTAGCAGAGAGACTGCCTAAAATAATAAGTTCACAGACACACCAAAACACACCACTGGATGTGGTCCTCCCCACCAGAAAGAAAAGATCCAGCCCCACCCACCAGAACACAGGCACCAGTCCCCTCCACCAGGAGGAATACACAACCCACTGAACCAAACTTACCCACTGTGGGTGGACACCAAAAACAACGGGAATTACAAACCTGCAGCCTGTGAAAAGGAGACCCCAAACACAGTAAGTTAAGCAAAATGAGAACACATAGAAATACACAGCAGATGAAGGAGCAAAGTAAAAACCCACTAGACCAAACAAATGAAGAGGAAATAGGCAGTCTACCTGAAAAAGAATTCAGAGTAATGGTAGTAAAGATGATCCAAAATCTTGGAAATAGAATGGAGAAAATACAAGAAAAGTCTAACAAGGACTTAGAAGAACTAAAGAGCAAACAAACAATGATGAACAACAAAATAAATGAAATTTAAAATTCTCTACACGGAATCAATAGCAGAATACCTGAGACAGAAGAACGGATAAGTGACCCAGAATATAAAACAGTGGAAATAACTACAACAGAGCAGAATGAAGAAAAAAGAATCAGAATAATTGAGGACAGTCTCAGCAACCTCTGGGACAACATGAAGTGCACCAACATTCGAATTATACGGGTCCCAGAAGAAGAAGAGAAAAAGAAAGGGCCTGAGAAAATACTTGAAGAGATTATAATTGAAAACTTCCCTAACATGGGAAAATAAATAGTCAATCAAGTCCAGGAATCACAGACAGTCTCATACAAGATATATCCAAGGAGAAACATGCCAAGACACATATTAATCAAACTATCAAAAATTAAATCCAAAGAAAAAATATTAAAAGCAACAAGGGAAAAGCAACAAAAAACATACAAGGGAATCCCTATAAGGTTAACAGTTGATCTTTCAGCAGAAACTCTGCAAGCCAGAAGGGAGTGGCAGGACATATTTAAAGTGATGAAAGGGAAAAACCTACAACCAAGATTCCTCTACCCAGCAAGGATCTCATTCAGATTCACTGGAGAAATTAAAACCTTTACTGACAAGTAAAAGTTAAGAGAATTCAGCACCACCAAACCAGCTTTACAACACATGCTAAAGGAACTCTCCAGGCAGGAAACACAAGGGAAGGAAAAGACCTACAAAAACAACCCAAAGCAGTTAAGAAAATGGTAATAGGAACATACATATTGATAATTACCTTAAATATAAATGGATTTAAATGTTCCAACCAAAAGACATAGACTGGCTGAATAGATACAAAAAAAGACCTGTATATATGCTGGGTCTCCATATATGAAGTGGGTCTCCACAAGAGACCCACTTCAGACCTAGGGAAACATACAGACTGAAAGTGAGGGGATGGAAAAAGATATTCCATGCAAATGGAAATCAAAAGAAAGCTGGAGTAGCAATTCTCATATCAGACAAAATAGACTTTAAAATAAAGACTATTACAAGAGACAAAGAAGGACACTACATACTGATCAAGGGGCAAAAACAACAACGAAATAACATAATTTTCAAAGGATCAACCAAAAACGAAGATATAACAATTGTAAATATTTATGCACCCAACATAGGAGCACCTCAATACATAATGCAAATGCTAACAGCCATAAGAGGGGAAATCAACAGAAACACAATAATAGTAGGGGACTTCAACACCCCATTTTCACCGATGGACAGATCATCCAAAATGAAAATAAATAAGGAAACACAGGCTTTAAATTACACATTAGACAAGATAGACTTAATTGATTTTTATAGGACATTCCACCCAAAAACAACAGAATATTCTTTCTTCTCAGGTGCTCATGGAACATTCTCCAGGATAGATCATATCCTGGGTCACAAATCAAGCCTTAGTAAATTTAAGAAAATTGAAATCGTATCAAGTATGGTTTCCAACCACAATGCTGTGAGACTAGATATCAATTACAGGAAAAAAAAAATACAAACACAAGGAGACTAAACAGTACACTACTAAATAACCAAGAGATCACTGAAGAAATCAAAGAGGAAATCAAAAAATACCTAGAAACAAATGACAATGAAAACACGATGACCCAAAACCTATAGGGTACAGCAAAAGCAGTTCTAAGAGGGAAGTTTATAGTGCTATAATCCTACCTCAAGAAACAAGAAAAATCTCAAATAAACAACCTAACCTTACACATAAAGTAATTAGAGAAAGAAGAACAAAAAAATAAACAAACCAAAGTTAGCTGAAGGAAAAAAAAATCATAAAGATCGGATCAGAAATAAATGAAAAAGAAATGAAGAAAACAATAACAAACATCAATAAAACTAAAAGCTGGTTCTTTGAAAAGATAAACAAAATTGATAAACCACCAGCCAGACTCATCAAGAAAAAAAGGGAAGAGCCTCAAAACAACAGAATTAGAAATGAAAAAGGGGAAGTAATAACTGACACTGCAGAAATACAAAGGATCGTGAGAGATTACTACAAGCAACTATATACCAATAAAATGGACAACCTGGAAGAAATGGACAAATTCTTAGAAAAGCACAACCTTCTGAGACTGAACCAGGAAGAAATAAAAAATATAAACAGACCAATCACAAGCCCTGAAATTGAAACTGTGATTTAAAATTTTCCAACAAACAAAAGCCCAGGACCAGGTGACTTCACAGGTGAATTCTATCAAACATTTAGAGAAGAGCTAATACCTATCCTTCTCAAACTCTTCTAAAATATAACAGAGGGAGGAACACTCCCAACTCATTCTATGAGGCCACCATCACCCTGATACCAAAACCAGACAACGATGTCACAGAAATAGAAAACTACAGGCCAATATCACTGAAGAACATAGATGCAAAATCCTCAACCAAATACTACCAAACAGAATCCAACAGCACCTTAAAAGGATCATACACAATGATCAAGTGGGGTTTTGCCCAAGAATGCAAGAATTCTTCAATATATGCAAATCAATCAATGTGATGCACCATATTATCAAATTGAAGGATAAAAACCATATGATAATCTCAATAGATGCAGAAAAAGCTTTTAACAAATTCAACACCCATTTATAATAAAAACCCTCCAGAAAGTAGGCATAGAGGGAACTTAGCTCAACCTAATAAAGGCCATATATGACAAACCCACAGCCAACATTGTTCTCAGTGGTGAAAAACTGAAACCATTACCACTAAGATCAGGAATAAGACAAGGTTGCCCACTCTCACCACTATTATTCAACATAGTCTTGGCAATTTTAACCATAGCAATCAGAGAAGAAAAAGAAATAATCAATGCAATCCCTATCAAACTACCAATGGCATTTGTCACAGAACTAGAAAAAAAGTTTCACAATTTGTATGGAAACATAAAAGACCCCGAATAGCCAAAGTAATCTTGAGAAAGAAAAACGGAGCTGGAGGAATCAGGCTCCCTGACTGAACACTCTATGACATAAATCACAGCAAAATTCTTTTTGAGCCACCTCCTAGAGAAATGGAAATAAAAAGAAAAATAAACAAATGGGACCTAATGAAACTTAAAAGCTTTTGCACAGCAAAGGAAAACATAAAGAAGACAAAAAGACAACCCTCAAAATTGGAGAAAATTTTGCAAATGAAGCAACTGACAAAGGATTAATCTCCAAAACATACAAGCAGCTCATGCAGCTCAATATCTTAAAAACAAACAACCCAATCCAAAAATGGGCAGAAGACCTAAATAGACATTTCTCCAAAGAAGATATAGATTTCCAACAAACACATGAAAGGGTGCTCAACATCACTATTCATTAGAGAAATGCAAATCAAAACTACAGTGAGGTGTCACCTCACATGGGTCAGAATGGCCATCATTTAAAAATCTACAAACAGTAAATGCTGGAGAGGGTGTGGAGAAAAGGGAACCCTCTTGCACTCTTGGTGGGAATGTAAATTGGAAAACCATAATTCAAAAATAGTCATGTACTACAATGTTAATTGCAGCTCTATTTACAATAGCCAGGACATGGAAGCAACCTAAGTGTCCATCGACAGATGAATGGATAAAGAAGATGTGGCACATATATACAATGGAATATTATTCAGCCATAAAAAGAAACATAATTGATTTACTTGTAGTGAGGTGGATGGACCTAGAGTCTGTCATACAGAGTGAAGTGAGTTAGAAAGAGAAAAACAAATACCATATGCTAACACATATATATGGAACTGAAAAAAAATGGTTCTGAAGAACCTATGGCCAGGACAGGAATAAAGACGCAGACACAGAGAATGGATCTGAGGACACGGGGAGGGGGAAGGGTAAGTTGGGATGAAGCAAGAGAGTGGCATGGACATATATACACTACCAAATGTAAAATAGATAGCTATTGGGAAGCAGCCGCATAGCACAGGGAGGTCAGCTTGGTGCTTTGTGACCACCTAGAGGGTTGGGATAGGGAGGGTGGGAGGGAGATGCAAGAGGGAGGGCATATGGGGATATATGTATACATATAGCTGATTCACTTTATTATACGGCAGAAGCTAACACAACATTGTATAGCAATTGTACTCCAGTAAAGACGTTAAATAAAAAAGAGTCTGGTAGGGGATGTAACGCTGAAACTTTTTCGCTCAGTGTCGTCCTTTGTCCTTGAAGCACCATTGTCCTTGGAACACCACATTCCCCCCTCTCTTTATTTATAGGGCCAATTCCTTGGCCTTATTGGATACCCTGCTCATATCTACCTAACTGCCTAATTCCCTCTCAGGCATTCGGGAACCTCTCTGTTAGCAGAAGGGGCAATGACCTTTCTCCGGTTGCTTCCTGCTGAGTGGGGTCATCGTGAGTCTGGGTTCCCGTTGCCTGCTCTCTGTCAGGGTGTATCTGGGGAGGAGTGCGGGCCCCATGGAAAGTGATGGCAACTTGTTCAAGGGTTGTACGAGTGTTGTCTGGCCGGTATTCTTGTTGCATCACCATTTGGAGGTTTATTTGGTGTATTCTGGAAAAGACAAACTTAAACAAGGAGGTTAAAAATACCTGGTCCAATAATTGGTCCGGACCTTGCCGATTGGTTAACCAAAATACAGCAATCCCCCTTTAACATTGCACAGGTCCCTCCCTAATAAGCTGTTAGGAGGTCCTGAGCTCTTCTATTTTGTAAAACCACTTCTGCTAGAGAATGTAGTAGCGTGTTAATTTGAGCTGCAAGGTTGGCAGTCTGTTGTGTGAGTTCAAGAGAGAGCTGTCGGGCAGTGAAAATAGAGTTTAAGAGTCCTGCTGAGCCTGTTCCCATCCCTGTTAGGAGGATCGAGGAATGGTGAGTGGGACCAGAGAAGGCGGTCAGGGCTGAATAAGTAGCCCCTCTGTCAATCAGAAAGGTTATAGTAGCCCCTGCCTCATCCAGGGTTACCCAGGGCTCCTCCGGTCTTATGTGGACCATAGGGGCCTGTAGATTGAGCCCCGGGCACCTTCAGTCATCCGCATCCAGGAGCCCCAGATCTACAGTGCAATCCGGTTCTTGCTCCTGGTAGTCAATTACCACTGACGGGGCAATTGGCCTTGACCTCGGCCCAGGGGGCCGGGACCCGAAATACCCCAGCTGTTGAGTGATTGTGGAATTGGCCTACCCGGAACTGGCCTACCCACTTGAGGGTGGGAGGGACAACTCCTCGTCCAATGGCCCTTTTGGCGACAGTAAGGGCATGGGGTATCGGGTGGTGGGGTGCAGCCGTTCCTGACAGTGTGCCCCTGCTGACCGCACTGGTAGCAGGTCAGCGGTGGTTTCTGAGACAGAAAAGGAGCTCCCGTGGGTCCCTGTTGTGGGAGGCACTGAGTAATGGCAAGAGCCGTATATTGAGCATGCCGTTTTAATTTTTCCTCCTCTCAGTTCTCGTCTATTCCTAGAAGGCTCCTCCCTATTGTTGAAGACCTTAAAGGCCATGTCAGTAGGACAGAAAATGGGGTCTGTGGCCCTTGCTCTAGTTTCTGTAATTTCTGTCCTATTGTTGAAGACCTTAAAGGCCATGTCAGTAGGACAGAAAATGGGGTCTGTGGCCCTTGCTCTAGTTTCTGTCATTTCTGTCTTATGTCTGGGGATGCCTGGCTTATAAAGTGAACTGCAAGTATAGCCTGACCTTCAGGGGTCTCAGGGTCTAGGCTGGTGTATTTCCTCATAGCCTCTGCTAATCGGGCCGGAAAAAAGGCTGGATTCTCAGAGGGTTGCTGTGTGACTTCTCTGGGTTTATTATAATTGACAGGTTTGATGATTGCCTTTTTCATACCTTCTAGTAGACAGGTAATGACATAATTTCTCCTAGTGAGCCCTCCTCCTGGCCCATTTTCATTTGCCGGGTGTCTCCATCCTGGGTCTGCCCATGGGACCCCCTCCACTCAGTTCTCATTAGGATTTCGGGCGTGTGTCTCATCTGCCCAGGCCTGAGCCAAGACCCCGATCCTGGCCTTTTCCTCGTGAGTGCAGCAGGTACTTAGGACCACAGGAATATCTGGCCAAGTTAAGTCAAAGGCTGTAGTTAGGGCCTGGATTCCCTGATGAACATGGAGGGATCCTGGCTAAAGGAGCCGGGTTTCCCTTGAATATGAGAGAGATCAGACATGGGGAAGGGGATGTGAACTCTGATAGTGCCTAGATCTCCGTTAGCAACGTCTTGTAGGGGAAGCATACTGGGACTCGATTCAGAGCGTTGGGCCGCTCCTGACTGAGTGTGGGGAGGGGAGGGAAGGTCTGCTTCTGGATACGCAGGTCGGGGGTTGGAGAGCAGAAGTTGGAGGACGAGGCTGGGGAGACCGGGGACAAGAAGGCTCATCCACGATACCTGGTGGAGGGGCAGATGGGGAGGGACGAGGTAGTGAAGCTGAAGGAGGAGAGGGGGGTAGACGAGGCATTAAAGCGGCAACGGAGAGACACATTCGACAGGAGTCCCTCAGGCTCAGATTCTGACTGAGGGCCATGAAGGCCTGGACATATGGAACCTCGGAATCCTTTCCTAGTTTCCGACAATAGAGATCAAGATGGAGGATCGTGTTGTAATTTAGCGTGCCATTAAGGGGCCATTGTTCTTGGTCCCCCAGTTTGTATGGGAGCCAAGCCATATTACAAAAGAAAATGAGCCTCTTCTTTTTGAGATTGTCTGGGTCAAATTCCTTCCAATTCCTGAGAATACAACCAAGAGGTGAGTCTAAGGGAATAGACGTACCTGAACCTATTCTTAGCCTTAATGCCATAGAATAGGCGTACTGAGAATCACTGACGGGCAAAAGGGCATCCCACTTTGTCTCAGTGACATCTCCGTGTGACTAAGGCACCAGTGAGAACAGTGCGACTAAGGCATCAGTGACCAGAGAGGGAACTCCCGGAAGCCGGCCGGAAATTGACTCACTATTAGAAGATTCTCAGGGATGGGAAGGAGCTCTCGGGACCATCTAGAGGCGGCGAGGTCCTTTGGAGTCAATCCAAGCCAAGGAGAAAGAAGCAGAAGCGACAGAAAAGAGGACTGAGGATTCCGCCTTCTAACCCTAGTGAGGAGGCAGGGGCCAAGGAACTGTGGGCTTTGTGCTTTGCTTTGTCCACGATGTGCCTCGTGTTGCACGGAAGTTGTCTTGATGGGGGCAGACGCTCTAATAGCCTGGTCCATTCCGTGACCCCCTTATCCTTTCACAGGAGTCTTCAAGCGGCAGGCCCCCTAATGGCTTTTAAATAACCAGTGCCCGCACGATACCAATCGGCCCAGTCCTCAGTCAGAAGGAAGACAGAGGGACCCTCACCCGTTCTGGGAGGCAGTTACTGGGGTGAAGTGAGCCATGGAGCCTTTGGGACACACCAGGGTGTGGCCCTGACCACAGTTCCTCCATTGCTTCCATGGCAGCTTGCCTGTTCACAGAGGGTCCCAAGGAATGAGGAGAGGAGGTGGGGAAAGAGATCCCCCCGGAGATCCCTGTACAGGCCACCAAGTGTCGTGGTCCGAACGTGGGTTGGAAAAGAGTTTCCAGACACAAGGCAGAATGTAAAGAAGATAGAATTATTAGAGGTAAGGGTTGCTGCTAGAACAGCAGGCCAACTTCCTAGTGGTCTGGGAGAGTAAAGCCCGAACATGTGCTATTGATCAGTTTTTATAGCCAGAAAACAAAGGAATGGTCCGAGGTGATAATTTTCATTACTGATTTGTCGAGGCACATATACCTTCCTTTTATAGCGTGGGAGTGGGACAGGGCAGATGCCTTTCCTTATTTGGGAGAGGTCCGGTTGCCCAGGTGGGCATCGCCCAGGTGGGCTCAGGAATTTCATAACCATGGCAACATGGAGGGGAGGTCGATTAAGAGTCTGGTATGGGGTGTAACGCTGACACTTTTTCAGCCAGGGTCATCCTTTGTCCTTGAAGCACCATTGTCCTTGGAGCACCACACTTTTGACAATACTAAGCTTTGAAAGCAAAGGTCAATCACTCTTTGATTACCAGTAGGAGACTATAGATTGAATTATCTCTAGGTTTAACAATTACAATTTACATCTTTTTGCTACAACTCACATTTCCTATAATAAAATAAAAGGTGATCACATCTCAACAGAAGGCCTTAATGAGTCCTGTGAAGTAAGCAAACATTGACTGTGTACAAGTGAGCTAAACTGAGCAACTACAAACACTTTCATTGGAAGCCATGGACTTCTGCTCCATTAGATCCAGATCACAAGACCAAGACAGCATTGCTCCCATACTAGCAAACTGGGTAAGCTACAAAGTCACAGTCTCTTATTTGTTTTAACTCATCGCACAATTGAGTATACAAAGAGACTTAAATGAACAAAATTCCAGAAAGTAACAAAATTTTCACATGGAAGAAAAGACCTGAGTCTACTTTCATCCCCAGAAAAATAGCAGAATGATAAGATAACCAGCCAAACCATTAGTAAGCATTTCATGGCAGTGTGGACAATCATGACAGATAAAAACTTGAAGGTGGTACAGACACAATACAGGACTACACCCACCTGAAAACTCTTTCCCAGAGATCCACACTAAGTGGTCCAGGGTTGTATACCACCGTCTAGAGGCAGGCAGGGGAACAAGATGAGAACGACAGCAGACTTCTTGTCAGAGAGTAGCAAGCCAGAAAACAGAACAACATGAAGTACTAGAAGAAAATAACTGGCAACCTAGATTTCTATATCTAGCAGAAATGTCTGTCAAAAAATGAAGGCAAAGAGACTTTTTTTAGAAAAACAAAAGCTGAGAAAATGTGTTGCCAGC
Organism: Physeter macrocephalus; assembly: GCF_002837175.3. Lineage (NCBI taxonomy): Eukaryota > Metazoa > Chordata > Mammalia > Artiodactyla > Physeteridae > Physeter > Physeter macrocephalus. The sequence continues at coordinate 49,423,419 of NC_041226.1, read as the reverse complement.
AGACCTATAATAAGAGACATGCTAAGGCTAGTTCTTCAAGCTGAAAAAATGCTACCAGATGGAAACTTGGATCCATAGAAAGTAAAGACGAGTGTTAGAAATGGTAAGCATGTGAATAAATAGGAAAGACATTTTTGTCATTTATTAACCTCTTTAAAAGATAATTAAGGGATGAACAGAAAACTCACTAAAAAGATTTGAAAATGAAGCTTAAATTTGAAAATTTATTGATCTCACTCAAATTATAGAAATTGAAATATAAACAATACTAAGATATTGTTTTTCATATATTAGACTGGCAAAAGTTAAAAAACAAGACAACACATTCTGTTGGCAAGACTGTGGGGAAACAGACAGTCTCATATGTTGCTCATGGGAAATTGTTATATCCCTTTGGGAGAAAAATGTGGCAATATTTAACAAAACCACATATGCGCTTACCTTTTGACTCAGAAATCCCACTTCTAGGAATCTATTCTAAGGCACTCTTCTAACAATATAAAAATACATATGTATGAGCCTATTTATTGCAGTATTACTTGTACAGTTGACCCTTGAACAGGGGGCATAGGGGCACCAACCCCTGTGCAGTTGAACATCTGCACGACTTTACAGTTGACGCTCTTATCCGAGGTTCTGCATCTGCAGAATCAACCAACCACAGATCGTGTAGTACTGTGGTGTTTATCAAAAAAAAAAAAAAATCCACCTATAAGTGGACCCATGCAGTTCAAACCCATGTTGTTCAAGGATCAACTGTATTTGTAAAATATTAGAAATAAACCAAATATACATACATAGGAGAATCATTGAATAAATTATGATATATTTACATAACAAAGTAGTCTGCAGGTATAAAAGAATAAGGAAGATTCCACTATAATGATTTGGAGTTTTTCTAGGATATATTGTTAAATGAGAAAAGTGAAATGCAAAGGAGTAGCTATAGTGTTCTACACTTCATGTAAGAAAGAAGGGACTACTAGCTTGGCTATAATAAAAAAGATGGATAATTACAAGTTGGCAAATGTGGAAAAATTGAAACCCTTACAACACTGCTGGTGAGAATGTAAAATGCAGTTGGTGCAGTCACTTTGGATAAACAGTCTGGCAGTTCCTCAAAAGGTTAAACATAAAGTCACCAAATGACCCAGCAATTCCACTCCTACTCATATATTCAAGAGAAATGAAAACATAGCCACACAAAATTTGTATACAAATGTTCACAGCAACATGATTTATAATAGCCCAGAAGTGGAAACAACCTAAATGTCCATCAGCTGATGAATGGATACATAAAATGTGGTATTCCATACAATGGAATATTTTTCAGACATAAAAAGACATGAAGTACTGATCCATGCATGTACGAACTTTGAAAATATTATGCTAAGTGCAAGAAATTATCAAAGATCACATAGATTAGTGGTTATCTACGGTTGGGAGTCAGGGAAGATGATGAGTGACTGATAATGGGTACAGGGTTTATTTGGGGGTGATGAAAATGTTCCAAAGTTAATGTGGTGATGGTTGGACAACTGAGTGAATATGCTGAAAACCAATGGCATGTACACTTTACGAGTGAATTTTATGGCATGAGAATTATGTGTCAACAAAGCTGTTATATTAAAACAAGAAGGAAAGAAGGGGATATTAGAGACTACACTATGTGGGTATTCCAGAGGTCCAGTGGTTAAGACTCCATGCTTCCACCGTAGGGACCATCGGTTCGACCCCTGGTGGGGGAACTTAGATCCTGCATGCCACAGGCATGGCCAAAAAAAAAAAGAAACTATACGTGTTGTGTTCACTTATGCAAAATGAATACAGGAAGTATAAATCAGGAACTAAAGATATTTGTTAACTACAGTGGGTGGGCGTGAACGAGTGGAAAGAAGAGGGAAATGGTACTAGAGTAATGGGGATTAAGAGAGAGCAATATTTCCTAATGATTGATTGATATTATTCTGGATGCAAGCATGAGGTTTCTTGATCAAGGCAGCTTACTATTACGGTAATAACCATGTCAATTCTAGGGCAACCATCAAACACACACTCACAGAGATATAACTTAAAAATCATTACTTAAGAAAAATTCAGTTACTAAAAAGTATTTGATTCACTCAAAAGAAGGTAGGATTAGGGAAACTGAGACAAAGAATAAATGGAATATATAAAAACTAAAAGCCAAGATGGGAGACTTAAATCCAATCATTTCAATGTTACATTAAATGTACATGAACAAATAGATAGAAATTGTCTGAGTTAGCAGCAGATATTATCTCTTGGATTTTTTTTTAATGAAAGCTTATAAAATTACTGTCTTTCAAAACTCATTTTGTGTATACATATGGTGAACATTGTTCAAACTGGGACACTTTTGAGAACGAAAGGGGGTTCTACTCATAATTATGCCAGATTAGTAGATATAAAAACCAGGATTGATGCTCATCTCACCTGTAAACAACAGTTGGTGGTTTGGGCTTCTCCAGTCCACAGTGTTTAGATCATAAATACAGAAGGTCAGCATTTGCAAGATTATTGTCCGCTACCTCCCTTAAGTTTTAAAATTTCCATATTTCTTATTATTCATTTAACAATACCTATTGAGGGGCTTCTAAAAGCCAGTACCTAATAATTCAGATGTAAATAAGGCCCTGCTGTCTTCCACAGTTTCACTACCAGTGAAGAAGGCAGATCAGCAGCTGGATAAAATCATATATAAATCTGCTGATTAAGTGATATTAAATGAATATGAACAGCTCAGAGCCGAATTTTTTCAGGAAAGTTGTAGAATGTTTCTGAGACTAGGAGACATTTGAGTCTGCATCTTAAAGAATAAATAAAAATGAATAAAAAAGAGTCAGAGAAGGCTATTCCAAAAGGAGAGAATAGCAATTGAAAGGACAGTTATAAGTGGGTCTGGTGTTTTGGTTAATTGTAAAAATTTTAGCAAAGCAATAACATACATCTTAATGAATTGAAGATTAGAAGAAGAATGATGAGAGATAAATCTGGACAGATCTGGGGAGAAGAGAAAATTGTTAAGGATATTATAACAGTGTAACAAGTTGGATTTTGGTCCTATAGTTTGGCAAAGGAAAACAACAGAGCTTTCCAAAGAAAGTGGTGTGATCAGGATTATAAGAGTCCAGGGCCAGGGACAATATTAATTAGGCCAAAAATAGATCAAAATAAGGCAGTGATAGTGAAGAGGAGAATAAGAGCCAGATTCCATAGATAGATTTGTAGGGATGAGCAGAGTCAAGGCAGTCAGGCCTATAGCTTGGTAGCTTGAGTGAATTTTGTTACCATTAAATGGTTTATAGCACCCAAGACAGAACTGATTTTGGAGAGAAAAATTCCATTCTGTAAACACTGGTAACTCTACAATAGCTGTTAATAAGGGTAGTATGATTAGAACAGGATGTAACCTAACCTGAGATAAGTTTCTGAGCCTGTTCACTCACAAACTCAGCCAGGAACTGGATGGGTCATGTTCCATCGAAACTGCCCAAGAAAATAGGGCATATATGCATCATTGTGAATGAGCCTGGGGAGGTTCCATTAATTTTCTCATATCTCTATTTCTCTTCATTTTCCTTTGCATTTCTAAATTTTTTGTTTCAAGTAGTATAATGCTATGTTATTTTTAATAATAATCATGACTCCAAGAGCTACAGTGAGAACTGTTCCATTTAACAATTTTAAATGGTGCCTTTTGTCTTATTTAATGTTTGTTGCTTGAAACAAAGAATGTCATGCTTGTCTTTTCTGTTTGCATTTGTGTAAAAATGCTTTCTTGCCCTTTTATATTAAACTTTTCTATATCATTTGGATTTAAATGCATCCCTTGTAAAGCAGCATATAGTTGCATTTTAAATCTTTCTAAGAGTCTTTGCCTTTTAATAACATACAAAGAGTATAAACCATATTTCTTGAAATAGTGAATACTATCTGCTTATTGTGGTTTTTGTTTTTTTTTTTACATTTTCTAGATGTTTGCTTTATTTTTTTACTTAGATTTTTCCCTTTTTTCCAGTTTTATTTAGACTTAATTGACATGTAACATTATATAAGCTTAAGGTGTACATCATAATGATACATGTAAATATTGTGAAATGATTACCACAATAAATTCAGTTTAACCATCTATCACCTCACCATTACAAATTTTTTCTTATGATGAAATGTCTCAGATTTACTCTTTTAGCAACTTTCAAATATAAAATACAGTATTGTCACCATACATAATTACAAAAAATTTTTTTTCTTATGTTGAGAACTTTTAAAATCTATTCTCTCAGCAGCTTTCAAACATGCAATACAGTATTATTAACTACAGTCACCATGCTGTACAATACATCATCAGAACTTATTTCTCTTATAGTAACTGGAAGTTTGTACCTCTTGACCACCTTCACCCATTTTCCCACCGCCAACCCTGGTCTCTGGCAACCACCTGTCTGTTCTCTATGAATCTGGGTTTTTTAGATTCCACATGTAAGTGAGAACATACATTATTTGTCTTTCTCTGTCTGACTTATTTCATGTAGCATAATGCCCTCCAGGTTCATCCATGTGTTTGCAAGTGACAGGATTGCCTTCTTTTTTATGGCTGAATAATATTCTATTTTGTATATATACCAAGTTTTCTTTATCCATTCATCCATGAATAGACACTTAGGTTGTTTTAATGTCCTGGTTATTGTAAATAATGCTACTATGAACACAGAAGTGCAAATATCTCTTTGAGACAGTGATTTTATTTCCTTCAGATATATACCCAGAAGTGGAATTGCTGGATCATATGGTAGTTCTAGTTTTAACTTTTTGAGGAAACTCCATACTGTTTTCCATAATGGTGGTACCAGTTGATATTCCCATCAACAGTGCACAAGGATTCCCTTTTCACAACATCCTCACTAGCACCTGTTATCTCGTGTCTTTTTCATGATTGCCATTCTAACAGGTATCAGGTGATATCTCATTGTGGTTTTGATTTGCATTTCCCTGATGATTAATGACATTGAGCTCCTTTTAATATACTTGTTGGCCATTTGAATGTCCTTTTTGGAAAAAGTATCTATTCAAGTCCTTCATCCATTTTTTAATTGGATTATTTGGGGTCTTTGCTATTGAGTTGTTTAAGTCCCTTATAAATTTTGGATATTAACCCCTTATTAGATATATGATTTGAAAATATTTTCTCCCATTCTGTAGGTTGCTTTTCATTTTGTTAATCATTTTTTTTGCTGTGCAGAAGCTTTTTAGTTTGATGCAATCCCACTTGTTTATTTTTGGTTTTTTCGCTTGTGCTTTAGGTGTCATATCCAAAAACTCATTGCCAAGACCAAGGTAAAGGAATTTTTCCCAATGTTTTCTTCTAGGAATTTTATGGTTTCAGGTCGTATATTTACATCTTTAATCTATATCAAGTTAATTTTTGTGAGTGGTATAAGATAAGTGTCGAGTTTCATTCTTTTGCATGTGAATATCTAATTTTCCCAGCACCATTTATGAAATAGACCATCTTTTCCACTGATTATTCTTGACTCCCTTGTCAAATATTAGTCAAAGATATATGAAAGGTTGATTTCTGGGCTCTTGATCCTGTTCCATTGGTCTATGTGTCTGGTTTTATGCCAGTACCATACTGTCTTGGTTACTATAGCTTTGTAATATAGTTTGAAATCAGGAAATGTGAGTTTCCAACTTTGTTCTTCTTTCTCAAGATTGCTGTGGCTAATTAGGGTCTTTTGTGGTTCAAAACAAATTTTAAGATTGCTTTTTCTATTTCTGTGAAAAATGCCATTAGAATCTTGATAGAGGTTGCATTGAATCTGTAGAGTGCTTTGGGTACTATGGACATTTTAACAATATTAGTTCTTCCAATTCATAAACATGGGATATCTTTCCATTTACTTGTGTATTCTTCATTTGTTCATCAATATCTTATAGTTTTTAGTGTACATGTCTTTTAACTCCTTAGTTGGATTTATTCCAATTTATTTTTTATGCTAGTGCAAGTGTGATAGTTTTCTTTATGTCATTTTTAGATGATTAACTGTTAGTGTATAGAAATTCAACCAATTTGGGGATATTGATTTTGTACCCTGCAACTTTACTAAACTTGTTTACTGGTTCTAAAAGTTTTTTGGTGTAGCCTTTAGTATTTTCTATATATAATATCAAGTCATCTGAAAATAATGACAGTTTTAGTTCTTCCTTTCTGATTTGGATGCCATTTAATTTTCTTTTCTTGCCTAATTGCTCAGGCTAGGACTTCCATTACTGTGTTGAGTAGGAGTGGTAAGAGTAGACACTTTTGTCTTTTTCCTGATCTTAGAGGAAACTCTTTCATGCTTTCATCAATGAGTATGATGTCAGCTGTGGGCTAGTCTTATATGACCTTTATTATGTTGAGTATATTCCTTCAATACCCATTTTGTTGAGAGTTCTTATCATAAATAGGTGCTGAATTTTGGCAGATAATTTTTCCACATCTATTGAGATGATCATATGATTTTTTTCTTTTATTCTTTTATTCTATTAATGTGATGTATCACATTGATTGACTTGCTTACATTGAATCATCCTACTTGATCCTGGTTTATAATCCTTTTAATGTGCTGCTGAGGTTCAGTTTCCTAGTATTTTGTTGAGGATTTTTGCATTTATATTCATGAGGGTTATAATTCTCTAGTTTTCTTTTCTTGTATTGTCCTTATTTGGCTTTGGTATCAGGATAATGCTACCCTCATAAAATGAGTTTGAAAGTGTTCCCATCTCATCAGGTTTTTGGAAGAGTTTGAGAATGACTGTCATTAATTCTCCTTTGAATGCTCGGTAAAATTCATCAGTGAAACTATCTAGTTCTGGACTTTTGTTTTTTGGGAGGTTTTTGACTACTGACTCAATATCCTTACTTGTTATTGGTCTGTTCAGATTTTCTATTTCTTCATAATTCAGTCTTGGTAGGTTGTATGTTTCTAGGAATTAATCTATTTTTCTATTTTATCTATTTGTTAACATATAGTTATTTGTAGTAATTTCTTATGATCCTTTATATTTCTGTAATATCACTTGTAATGTCTCCCCTTTCTTTCATAATTTTATTTTTATTTGGGTCCTCTCTATTTTTTCTTGGTTAGTATAGCTAAGGGTTTGTAAATTTTGTTTATCTTTTCAAGGATCATAATCTTAGGGTTTTTTTTATCTTTTTATTGTTTTCCTGTTCTCTATTTCATTTATTTCCACTCTAATCTTTATTACTTCCTTTCTTCCGCTAACTTTGGGCTTAGCTTTTTCTTTTTTTCTAGTTCCTTGAGGTGTAAAGTTACATTGTTTGTTTGAGATCTTTCTTTTTTCTTGATGTATGTATTTAATGCTATAAACCTGACTCTTAGAACTGCTTTTGCTGCATCCCATATGCTGTGGTTCCATTTTTGTTTGTCTCAAGATTTTTTTTATTTCCCTTTTGATTTCTTCTTTGTTCCATTGATTGTTCATCACTGTGTTGTTTAATTTTCATGTATTTGCAAATTTTGCATTTTTCCTCCCACTATTGATTTTTGACTTCATACCATTATGGTTGGAAAAGATACTTGGTTTTATTTCAATCTTCTTAAATATGTTAAGACTTATTTTGTGGTGTAACATTTGATAAATCTTAGGAAAGGTCCCATATTCTAGGCTATACTGAGCTGTAGGCAGCCTTCAAATTTGCTTCCTAGCTGTGGCAGGGATGTGGACAGGCTACACAGCTAGTGTGGCTTGTTGGATGAATCAGGCAGTACTGTCCACTGAGCTCTCTGGCCAGACAGGGCTACCAGCTTGGCTCTGTTAATAGGCAGAGCTGACGGCTGGACTCTCTGCTCAGGTGCCACTGCAAGCAGGGATGTAGGGTGGGCCCCACAGCTTCCCAAGTGCTCTGATTAAACTTCATGGTCAGGCAGGAGTGAGGGCCATATTCAACAATAGGCATGGCCACAGACCTGCTTCCCTGCTTGGGAAGGGTGGCAGAATAGGCTCCAAGGCCAACATGGCTTGTGGTTGGGGACATGAGTCAGCCAGATCTTTCCACCAAGTTCCAAGGCTTGACAAGGCCATTGGCTTTGATCTGCAAATGGACAGAGCCATTAGCTGGGTTCTCTGTTCAGACGCTGTTATAAGTGGTGCTACAGGATAGGCTACACAGCTTCTCAGATGCTCTATTTAGGCTTCCTGTTCACATGGGGCTGGAAGCTATATTCAGCAGCAGATGTGGCTTCAAATTTTTTCCCTGCCCTGGCAGAGCAGTAGAACAGCCTCCAAGGCCAGTAAGTCTCAGCTGGGGACTCAAATCAGGCAGCTCTGCCTACCAAGCTCCCTGGCCAGACAGTGCCACCAGCTGAGGTCTGCAGATGGACAAAGCCACCATCTGGGCTCTCTGCTAGGTGGTCCTGTGAGGTAAGACCCAAGTTGGTCTCCTGGTAGAATCCCACTAAGCTGGAGGAGCTGGATGTCAACCTTGAGCTCTCTTTCTCCACACTGGAGAAGCCACAGGCCCTGAGGAGCCCTCTCAGTGTGTCACTGTGCCAACCTGGAAGAGGTGCAATGTGGTTAGAGTATAGCCATTCTCCTACCCTTCTAATGAGGTCCTTCTTGGTCTCTGTGGTCCAGAGGTATGCCTCAGCCTCACCTCCATGTTCTGGGATTTTCACAATGGTGTCTCATCTACAGGCAGTTGCTAGTTTGTTTTCTTGTGATGGGGATTAAAGTCAGGAATGACTTATGTCACCATTTTGATGATGTAACTCTTTTTTTGATTTAGATTATTGAATATTGTATTTGCTTTCTTCTGGTCCAATGATTTGAAACAAATGTGTTTTACTTAATTACCCTAGTGATAACCTTTAAGTTTTTCTAAAACATTTTTTAACGTAAATTCCTCTAATTATCAGAATCACTAATGAATGAATCTTTCCAATATTACCATTTGTAGGATAAGAGCACATGCAAGTTACGTAACCCAGGTTTTAAGGTGTCTATTGGACCAGCAGTGCTTTTTATACCAGTATTTAGTAAAACTTATTTGATATATTGTTGCTCACTGACAAACAAATTGGCATGAATACAAGAAAAAAATTAAATGTTAATCTGATGTAAGGGGAACATATGTTAAAGAAATGGAAACATCGCTTAGAATGAAATCTGTTTAAGAGATACTCAGTGTTGGATTGTTGTTGTTGTTCCCCTTAATTTAACTAAGGGTATATAGGGTAAGAGCCCATTACTTTCATTCTAAACTAAATTGAGGGCACCAGTAGAGTGACTGCAATTCAATATTCAAATAGCTGGCTTTTCCTGGGGAAAAAAAGGCTCAAGTTGACTTAACAAATTCCATTTATTGAAGGCACATTCTAAGCTTCATTTTCAGCTCAGACTCTAGAAACTGACTTAGTTAATTGGGACGATTAAGAATCACCAAGTGTATAATTGCCGCTTTCATTTTGCTTTGGGAGGAAAGAGAGTGATTTATCTCAGAAAACAAGAGCCTAGGGGCCTGCAAAGAAAGAGAATGAGAACACTTTGGTTAAAGAGAAATATCAGAAAATCTCTTTTATAATCAACTCAAGAGACGATAAGCCTTCACCTTCTCTCTAGGACAATAGAAATGATGGAATGTCTAAAATCGATTGTTCTAAAACTCCTACAACCTACGATTTCTCAAAGGGAAGGCGCCTGTTAGCCATGTTTATCAGCTGCTACCCTTGGTCAATGTTTAAAACACACACACACACGCACACACATGCACACACATACACTTATAAAAATTTACCAGAATGAATGTAAAAACTAGTGTTGATTTTACTGGGATGTTAAGAATATTAGCCCTCAAATCAAAAATGTAAAAAAAAAAACACTTCTGGATTCTAGACTACCTGGAGAAAACTTTAAGGCACTCTTACAATTAGTTAACTGAATACCAATCCTGTATATAGATTACATCAATAAAATTGCAAAGATCTCATTTATTGTCAATATCAAATTTGGATACCATTGAGCCTTCAATAATTTTGAGTCTCATATATCACAGCACAAACTCATGCAGATATTTGAAAACATGAACTTTCAATCTTTTATTTATGATTCTACTATTTGAGCATATCATATTTTGTTTATTGTCATTTTAAAATATAGTCCCTTAATTTCCTAAGTGGGTTGACCATGTGAATCTGGAAAAGATGAAGAATCCATCTCAGAATTAGCAATCTTTTATATTTGTTGTGCCTACCTAAAACCAAAGTACAAAATTTAGTCAGATGCTCCACTGTTTTGTCTGCACAAGGCCACCCATCTGGCTGTGAAACCTGCCTGCATCACATTGTTCCTCTCAAAAGGAATATTTTGCTTGATAAGAATAAAAGGTTATTTTTATCTTTCATATTGAAAACATTGGAATGCCATCTAGTATTTTCTTCTGGCATAAATTTCAATTTTGTTTTAGAAAATTGTGAACCATAGAACAGGTTTGATAACATTTGACTCTTGGTTTATTAGACCAAATTAAAATAATTTAAGTACGGAGCAAAAATGATTCTTCCTATGACCACTCTGAGTGTTCCATGCAAACAGTAAATCTGAAAAACTGGCATAAGTATTTGGCTAAGGCTTTTTCTGCCTTGATCTGCCTAGCTCTGCCCTTGTTATGAGAAGCAATATGGGAGATGCCCTGTGTCAAGTTATGAAAAATGACATGAGAAGGGAGAAGAAATTAGATCTATATTAGCTATGAAGACTGAGGAAAGGAAAGTATGAAATTGGAAAAGGCAAATTTTCTACAGCCCATCTCTCCTGCCAAGTCATCTGTCCTAGTGAAAGGAGACCTTCAAGTGAACTCTTCGAAGGCCTACAGGCAAATTTCTTAGTCTGTTCCTGAGAAATGCTCATCTCCAGAGAAGACCATATTTAAATTCCTAGATCTATATTCAGCAAATGCTTGATGCAAAAAAATGAAAGGTTGCTGTTAAGCTTTGGTCAGTCTGTCATGACTTTGCTATAGTTTAAGCATCATTTTTAATCTAAGGAGAACTAAAAATGTGTTACATATCCCTGTAGTCACATGGCACCCCACCACAATTTCTTTTACAGATGTTCCTTCCAAAAATATTAATATAGAACCACTAGATTAATCAACTGGTTTAGCCTTTTCTCTTACCACAAAGGAACACAGAGTTGATAATAACCATGGTCCACCCTAGGTATATAAGGTATACAGGCACCAGGGAGTATAATTTTAGTGTCATTAAAATCACAACGCTTGTGCAAGCCTGGAAAATAAGCATGGAGTAAATTCATGTAAAAGTCTTATCTAAAATGCATATATACTAAGTGTCCATTGACAGATGAATGGATAAAGAAGATGTGGCACATATGTACAATGGAATATTACTCAACCATAAAAAGAAATGAAATTGAGTTATTTATAGTTAGGTGGATGGACCTACAGTCTGTCATACAAAGTGAAGTAAGCCAGAAAGAGTAAAACAAATACCATATACTAACACATATATATGGAATCTCGCAGATGTAGAGAAAGGACTTGAGGACATGGGGAGGGGGAAGGGTAAGCTGGGATGAAGTGAGAGAGTGGCATGGACAAATATACACTACCAAATGTCAAACAGATAGCTAGTGGGAAGCAGCCACATAGCACAGGGAGATCAGCTCGGTGCTTTGTGACCACCTAGAGGGGTGGGATAGGAGAGTGGGAGGGAGACACAAGAGAGAGGAGATATGGGGATATATGTATATGTATAACTGATTCACTTTGTTATAAAACAGAAACTAACACACCATTGTAAGGCAATTATACTCCAATAAAGATGTTAAAAAAAAAGTGATGTGAAACAGAGCTTATTAATAGTCAAGTGTAAGAACATATTTTTGGCAAGGTCTCGATTTTCATTTAATTCCTTTCTCATACTACTGTTTATGTACCTATATAAACAAGAGATTGGACACCTTTGTAAATTTATGTTCTCCTTTTAGGCAAATAGGGGGAGGGCAAAGAGGTTTTGTTTGTTTGTTTTTAATATGCTTCTTCAAAATATGTCCTCCTTTTAGGCAAATAGGGGGAGGGCAAAGAGGTTTTGTTTGTTTGTTTGTTTGTTTTTAACATGCTTCTTCAAAATTGCCTTGAGCTCCTTATGCCAGAGTGACATATTCTGGGCATATTCTGCTACCCTTCACCATGCAGACTGCTTTCCTGCACTCACACCACATCTCTGACATCTTTTGAACAATGAACTCACTGTGTGGTGTCATCTTTGCAAAATTAGGAATGTGTGGAGAACTAAGATTTGTTGCATTAAATTAGACTCTTTTTCTTTTATTTGAAGGAGAGTAATACATATCTGAAGGAGAGTAACTTTTGCCAACACTTTAGCAACTATAATTTCTGTACTCTGGGGATTTAAAATTATTTATTTCCAGTTGAAGAGCTTTATTAATTAGAGTAAGTGAACAGTTGTCTGGAACAGCAATTAATGAAGTATATCCAACAGACATTAAGTACTCTAAGAGAAAGAGATTGACATATTAAGCATCTATCATGGGTCAGTTTTAGACTTGGCATGTTAAACCTTCATCTTAACTAATTCTCACAACCACCCTGTGAGAGAGATATTTGCCTCCATTTTATAGGACAGGAAACTGAGGCTCAGAAAGGTTAAAGAGCTTGTTCAAGGTCTTGGGTCTAATAAATAATAATCAGTATTGTGGCTCGGGTCTTTCTGACCCTGAAGCTTATGCTCTTTATATGACATAAGGCTGTTTAAATAAAGTGGGATTAGGCACACAGGTTCTGATAAAAAAATAATACATAATGGAATTTTTGAAGGGTGGAATCTAATAGGAGATAAAGTTTATCCAATACATAAGAATACCAGAATGTTCAAGAGACAAAATATATATCAATCTATAGTTTTATTTCTCTTGGTCCAGAATTTTTAACATATTTCTATAATGATGTAAGTATTATTTTAAATATTCTGTTTTTAGCTTTGGAAATATACTGACTGGCTGCTGCTGAACCATTTCTCCTTTCCTCTGGGTACTTAACTAGACTACAATTTGAAGTCACCCTTGTATTTAGATGTGGCCAAAAGACTGAGTTCTTGCCAATGGAATGTGGGCGAACACAATTGCCTCATTTCCAGGCAAAGTCCATAAATCCTCCTGGATGGTAACACCCAGTGTACCTTTAGAAGCCACATGTTGAAAATAAAAATGTCTCTGTGAGCCTGGAGCCACAAATAATTGTGTAGGTTGAACTTCAGCTTTCCACCACTGTACCAGCACCTCTTTATTCAAGTAAGAAATGGACATCTAGTGTATGAATTAAAGTGACTCTGTGTCCTACTATGCCCAAAACAGGCCCAGTTTACACCACTTGTCCCAGTATATTTGATAAAAGCTCTTCCTTTCATTCTCAAAATGCTCCAGTTTGAATAATAAATATAATCTTTGCAGTATAAGGCCACAGAGGCTCACATTTATGATAAATAACATTACCTTAACTTAAACCATTGGTTATGTTTGTTTTTTTAATTAATTTTATATTGGAGAATAGTTGATTTATAATGTTGTGTTAGTTTCTGCTATACAGCAAAGTGAATCAGTTATACATATACATCTATCCAGACTCTTTTAGATTCTTTTCCCATATAGGTCATTACAGAGTACTGAGTAGAGTTCCCTGTGCTATACAGTAGGTTCTTATTAGTTATCTGTTTTATATATAGTAGTGTGTATATGTTAATCCCAATCTCCCAACTTATCCCCCCCCCTTTTTCCGCCTTGGTGACCATAAATTTGTTTTCTACATCCGTGACTCTATATCTGTTTTGTAAATAAGTTCATTTGTACCATTTTTTTAGATTCCACATATAAGCAATATCATATAATATTTGTCTTTCTCGGTCTGACTTACTTCACTCAGGTTGACAATCTCTAGGTCTACCCATGTTGCTGCAAATGGCATCATTTCATTCTTTTTAATGGCTGAGTACTATTCCATTGTCTATATGTCCCACATCTTCTTTATCCATTCATCCATCAATGGACATTTAAGTTGTTGCCATGTCCTGGCTATTGTAAATAGTGCTTCTATGAACACTGGGGTGCATGTATCTTTTCAAATTATGGTTTTCTCCAGATATATGCCCAGGAGTGGGATTGCTAGGTCACATAGTAGCTTCATGTTTGTTTTATACTCTTTATTTTCTTTAGCTTATAATAGCTAAGCAGGCTGTTTTCATTTTAAAAGTTTAAAGGAAAGCAAAAGAATACACAATAAATTGTACTTTGTTTGAATTTCTATATTCATTTAAGACTCTGCACCCATTTTGCTGATGTCCATTTCAGTGAGTACATGTGTGGGTGGAAAGGAAATAATATGTACAATTAAATTCCTGGCTGATGTAAGCCTAGGTTTAATGACTGGCACATAGTAATAATCAATTTAGTATTTATTGCTAATGCTATTATTTCTGTTATTTTTCTATTTTTATTCTATTATTATTTCTAATCAACTGCTGATAAAAAAGGGAATTAATAAAAATATGAATTAATGCAATCCTTTTGAAAAGTAATCTGATAAAATTAGTCAGTTTTACCTATGTGTAAAGAATCTCATTTCTAAGAATCTGTCCCCTTAAGTTTGAAAATGAGAGATCTACAATCCAGAATAGTTTATGCATGAGAGGGAGACACAGTAGTCGGAGTACCTGAGAATTCAGGAATAAATTTGCTATTGGCACCCCTGCATAAGGGAGCAATAAAGTTTGGAAGAGGTCTGTCTTTTTCTGCATCTCAATCCTTCCTCCCTCTGTGTGTTGACCTTATTCTGTAGAGACATTCTACCTACAAGGCCAGGGAGACAGCCACCAAGAATCTAGATCACATCCTCACAGTTCAGCAATTCTAACATATCAATAGTAAATCTATCCCCCTGATAGTTCTAGCAACAGAGTATCAGGGAGAACTCCCAATCCTGTGCCCATCTCGGAACTATCCCTGAGCCATGAGAACAGATCATTCTGATTGCCAGCTTGATCTGGTTTAATGGGGGTACTTTGATTGGCCACCTTGATATCCACCATGTGGTGGTGCTGGTTAGGGGAGGGGGGATGATAGGCTAAATAGCCCCACCAACATCACATTGGGATGGGGAGAGGGGGGAGTATTTCCTGAAAAAAAACCAAAGATGGATAGACAGACAAGTCAACAATACATCTCTACAAAGTGATAGATATGTAACCAAAGGCATATTTGCCCATTACATTATTACTTATGTGGTAAAAATTCATAGCAATTTCATATCCAGCAAGAGGAGTATTTAATAATGGTTAGTGATACATCCATAAGATTTAAAATTATGCAGGTAATAAAATCTTGGCTTTGATAAATAATTAATGATATGGGAAATGTTCATGATCTACCATCCTGATGGTTACTCTTATGTGTCAACCTGACTGGGCCACGAGGTACACAGATTTTGATCAAACATTATTCTAGGTGTTTCTGTGAGGATGTTTCTGGATGAGATTAACATTAGAATTGGTAGACTGAGTAAAGCAGATTGCCCTCCCCAATGTAGGTGAGCCTCAACCCTTTGGAGGCCTAACTAGTGCAAAAGAGGTGGAGTAAAAGAGAATTCCTTCACTCTCTCTGTAAGGCTGTCTCTGAGCTGGGATATTAGTCTTCTTCTGTCTTCAAGACAGACTCAGACTTGGACTGAAACTTACACCATCTGCTCCGCAGATGTAGAGAAAGGACTTGAGGACATGGGGAGGGGGAAGGGTAAGCTGGGATGAAGTGAGAGAGTGGCATGGACAAATATACACTACCAAATGTCAAACAGATAGCTAGTGGGAAGCAGCCACATAGCACAGGGAGATCAGCTCGGTGCTTTGTGACCACCTAGAGGGGTGGGATAGGAGAGTGGGAGGGAGACACAAGAGAGAGGAGATATGGGGATATATGTATATGTATAACTGATTCACTTTGTTATAAAACAGAAACTAACACACCATTGTAAGGCAATTATACTCCAATAAAGATGTTAAAAAAAAAGTGATGTGAAACAGAGCTTATTAATAGTCAAGTGTAAGAACATATTTTTGGCAAGGTCTCGATTTTCATTTAATTCCTTTCTCATACTACTGTTTATGTACCTATATAAACAAGAGATTGGACACCTTTGTAAATTTATGTTCTCCTTTTAGGCAAATAGGGGGAGGGCAAAGAGGTTTTGTTTGTTTGTTTTTAATATGCTTCTTCAAAATTGCCTTGAGCTCCTTATGCCAGAGTGACATATTCTGGGCATATTCTGCTACCCTTCACCATGCAGACTGCTTTCCTGCACTCACACCACATCTCTGACATCTTTTGAACAATGAACTCACTGTGTGGTGTCATCTTTGCAAAATTAGGAATGTGTGGAGAACTAAGATTTGTTGCATTAAATTAGACTCTTTTTCTTTTATTTGAAGGAGAGTAATACATATCTGAAGGAGAGTAACTTTTGCCAACACTTTAGCAACTATAATTTCTGTACTCTGGGGATTTAAAATTATTTATTTCCAGTTGAAGAGCTTTATTAATTAGAGTAAGTGAACAGTTGTCTGGAACAGCAATTAATGAAGTATATCCAACAGACATTAAGTACTCTAAGAGAAAGAGATTGACATATTAAGCATCTATCATGGGTCAGTTTTAGACTTGGCATGTTAAACCTTCATCTTAACTAATTCTCACAACCACCCTGTGAGAGAGATATTTGCCTCCATTTTATAGGACAGGAAACTGAGGCTCAGAAAGGTTAAAGAGCTTGTTCAAGGTCTTGGGTCTAATAAATAATAATCAGTATTGTGGCTCGGGTCTTTCTGACCCTGAAGCTTATGCTCTTTATATGACATAAGGCTGTTTAAATAAAGTGGGATTAGGCACACAGGTTCTGATAAAAAAATAATACATAATGGAATTTTTGAAGGGTGGAATCTAATAGGAGATAAAGTTTATCCAATACATAAGAATACCAGAATGTTCAAGAGACAAAATATATATCAATCTATAGTTTTATTTCTCTTGGTCCAGAATTTTTAACATATTTCTATAATGATGTAAGTATTATTTTAAATATTCTGTTTTTAGCTTTGGAAATATACTGACTGGCTGCTGCTGAACCATTTCTCCTTTCCTCTGGGTACTTAACTAGACTACAATTTGAAGTCACCCTTGTATTTAGATGTGGCCAAAAGACTGAGTTCTTGCCAATGGAATGTGGGCGAACACAATTGCCTCATTTCCAGGCAAAGTCCATAAATCCTCCTGGATGGTAACACCCAGTGTACCTTTAGAAGCCACATGTTGAAAATAAAAATGTCTCTGTGAGCCTGGAGCCACAAATAATTGTGTAGGTTGAACTTCAGCTTTCCACCACTGTACCAGCACCTCTTTATTCAAGTAAGAAATGGACATCTAGTGTATGAATTAAAGTGACTCTGTGTCCTACTATGCCCAAAACAGGCCCAGTTTACACCACTTGTCCCAGTATATTTGATAAAAGCTCTTCCTTTCATTCTCAAAATGCTCCAGTTTGAATAATAAATATAATCTTTGCAGTATAAGGCCACAGAGGCTCACATTTATGATAAATAACATTACCTTAACTTAAACCATTGGTTATGTTTGTTTTTTTAATTAATTTTATATTGGAGAATAGTTGATTTATAATGTTGTGTTAGTTTCTGCTATACAGCAAAGTGAATCAGTTATACATATACATCTATCCAGACTCTTTTAGATTCTTTTCCCATATAGGTCATTACAGAGTACTGAGTAGAGTTCCCTGTGCTATACAGTAGGTTCTTATTAGTTATCTGTTTTATATATAGTAGTGTGTATATGTTAATCCCAATCTCCCAACTTATCCCCCCCCCTTTTTCCGCCTTGGTGACCATAAATTTGTTTTCTACATCCGTGACTCTATATCTGTTTTGTAAATAAGTTCATTTGTACCATTTTTTTAGATTCCACATATAAGCAATATCATATAATATTTGTCTTTCTCGGTCTGACTTACTTCACTCAGGTTGACAATCTCTAGGTCTACCCATGTTGCTGCAAATGGCATCATTTCATTCTTTTTAATGGCTGAGTACTATTCCATTGTCTATATGTCCCACATCTTCTTTATCCATTCATCCATCAATGGACATTTAAGTTGTTGCCATGTCCTGGCTATTGTAAATAGTGCTTCTATGAACACTGGGGTGCATGTATCTTTTCAAATTATGGTTTTCTCCAGATATATGCCCAGGAGTGGGATTGCTAGGTCACATAGTAGCTTCATGTTTGTTTTATACTCTTTATTTTCTTTAGCTTATAATAGCTAAGCAGGCTGTTTTCATTTTAAAAGTTTAAAGGAAAGCAAAAGAATACACAATAAATTGTACTTTGTTTGAATTTCTATATTCATTTAAGACTCTGCACCCATTTTGCTGATGTCCATTTCAGTGAGTACATGTGTGGGTGGAAAGGAAATAATATGTACAATTAAATTCCTGGCTGATGTAAGCCTAGGTTTAATGACTGGCACATAGTAATAATCAATTTAGTATTTATTGCTAATGCTATTATTTCTGTTATTTTTCTATTTTTATTCTATTATTATTTCTAATCAACTGCTGATAAAAAAGGGAATTAATAAAAATATGAATTAATGCAATCCTTTTGAAAAGTAATCTGATAAAATTAGTCAGTTTTACCTATGTGTAAAGAATCTCATTTCTAAGAATCTGTCCCCTTAAGTTTGAAAATGAGAGATCTACAATCCAGAATAGTTTATGCATGAGAGGGAGACACAGTAGTCGGAGTACCTGAGAATTCAGGAATAAATTTGCTATTGGCACCCCTGCATAAGGGAGCAATAAAGTTTGGAAGAGGTCTGTCTTTTTCTGCATCTCAATCCTTCCTCCCTCTGTGTGTTGACCTTATTCTGT
This sequence comes from Physeter macrocephalus, assembly GCF_002837175.3. NCBI lineage: Eukaryota > Metazoa > Chordata > Mammalia > Artiodactyla > Physeteridae > Physeter > Physeter macrocephalus. The sequence goes on along the minus strand of NC_041226.1, from coordinate 49,404,367 downwards.
AGAGACATTCTACCTACAAGGCCAGGGAGACAGCCACCAAGAATCTAGATCACATCCTCACAGTTCAGCAATTCTAACATATCAATAGTAAATCTATCCCCCTGATAGTTCTAGCAACAGAGTATCAGGGAGAACTCCCAATCCTGTGCCCATCTCGGAACTATCCCTGAGCCATGAGAACAGATCATTCTGATTGCCAGCTTGATCTGGTTTAATGGGGGTACTTTGATTGGCCACCTTGATATCCACCATGTGGTGGTGCTGGTTAGGGGAGGGGGGATGATAGGCTAAATAGCCCCACCAACATCACATTGGGATGGGGAGAGGGGGGAGTATTTCCTGAAAAAAAACCAAAGATGGATAGACAGACAAGTCAACAATACATCTCTACAAAGTGATAGATATGTAACCAAAGGCATATTTGCCCATTACATTATTACTTATGTGGTAAAAATTCATAGCAATTTCATATCCAGCAAGAGGAGTATTTAATAATGGTTAGTGATACATCCATAAGATTTAAAATTATGCAGGTAATAAAATCTTGGCTTTGATAAATAATTAATGATATGGGAAATGTTCATGATCTACCATCCTGATGGTTACTCTTATGTGTCAACCTGACTGGGCCACGAGGTACACAGATTTTGATCAAACATTATTCTAGGTGTTTCTGTGAGGATGTTTCTGGATGAGATTAACATTAGAATTGGTAGACTGAGTAAAGCAGATTGCCCTCCCCAATGTAGGTGAGCCTCAACCCTTTGGAGGCCTAACTAGTGCAAAAGAGGTGGAGTAAAAGAGAATTCCTTCACTCTCTCTGTAAGGCTGTCTCTGAGCTGGGATATTAGTCTTCTTCTGTCTTCAAGACAGACTCAGACTTGGACTGAAACTTACACCATCTGCTCACCTGGCTCTCCAGCTTGCTGCCTCAGCAGATCATGGGACTCTCAGTCTCCATAACTGTGTCAGCCAATTCCTTATTCTAAATGACATTCTGGTTCTGATTCTCTAATACAGACTAAGACAACTATTTTAGTGGGAAGCTCAGGATTTAAAAGCAATCTTTCAAAATATCTCACCAACTCATTATTTCATTCATTGTTTCCATAAGCTTAACTTAATTATATGAATAAAATGATTATTATAATCCTCTTTATGATGTGAAGGCAGATTCACACACAATTTTATTTAACATCATTTTAAAAGACAGAACATTAGATGGAGTTTGAAAAATACATGGTAAGTTAAACAAGAAACTATCTATCCTTGCCAAACAGGAAATTAGAGAGGGGCTAACCTTCCTCTTTCTGTAAGAAAGTTGGATACAAAAAAAAAAAAAAAAATTGAGGTGAAATGATTGAAATACAATGGAGTGATGTTCAATTTCAGTTCAGTAAACATCTGCTGTGTACCTATCCTGTGGGCAGCACTGTGCTGGGCCCTGAGCGTATAAGGATGATAATGGCTTTGAGGAACACACTCTTCCGACATGGAAGATAAATACATAATTGAAATATACCACGGTAAAGGCAATCATAATGATGTTTAAGGATGCTAAGGAAGCACAGAAGGACTCAGGTTGCTTTAAAAAGCTTGGGTAATCCTTTCCGGAGGATGTAGTACCTGAACTAAGTCTTGAGTACTTGTTGAGGAAAGAGAAGGGGGAATAGAGAATATTTCACATAAGACAAAGGGCATAAACAAGACCACTGAGGATTAAAATAACGTATATTGTTTGAGGTGCTAATTCAGTATTTCTGGACTTCAGATGGGAGCCTCAGTGGACATACAAAGAAAAGTAGGATCCAGCAAATTACCGACTTTGTATAATACATCAAAGAAATTGAATGTTATCTGATAGATTATGGAGAACGACTGATAGATTTTAGTGGAGTAGCGGGTTTAGTTAATATTCATTTTAGATATACCATGCTGGTAGCAGTAGGGCTGGTAAATTTGAGAAGGGCAAATGTGGAGGCTGGAATGTAGTTAGGATTCAATTACAATTTTCCTGGGCTTTATTACTAGGTGCCAATAGCAGGATTAGAGAAGAGGTGACAGAATCAGAATATAGTTGGTATATCATTAACATTGAGGGCTTAACTTTTAATGGAGTGGAGGAGGAAAGCAGGAAGGGAGAGAGTGGTGAGAAACAGGAAGTGGTTTAAGATGACTCCCAGCTGTCTCTATTGGTTGACTAGGTATCTGGCAACATTATGAACTGGCTAATGGAGAAGCAGGATTCTGTTTGAGGATTTGAGTGAGGGAAAAAAATAAGTTTAGTCTCAGATGTAGCAAATTCAGGGAGACTATTGGTCTTCCAGTGTCCAGAAGTTATTTAATATGCAGTTTGATGTTCTAAGGAGAGGTTGGCCGGAGATACCTATTGTTAAACTTTCAGTATATGGATTTTAGTTGAATATCTGAGTTCACGTGGAAAGGGCAGGGTAGAGTGGAAATAGTGGAGAGCTTTGGCACACAGTGAAGAGTGAGAGAGGGGGGAATAAAAAGAGGATTCCATAGTGGAAGCCAAGAAAAATTGTCAGAGAGGTGGAAGGAGAGGCAGGAAAAATTCCTGTAAAACTATCTAAAAGAGCAGAGAGTTCCAAGAAATAGGTAGTCGCAACAATACTGTGGTCAAACAGCTAACTCTCCATTGAAAAACGTCTGCTTCCATTTCCTTAGTAGAAGCTGTACTGGCCACTCAGCCAGGACTATACAGATCTTCCTGCACTTACCATGGGGTTAGATTAAAATAAACCCATTGTAAGTTGAAAATATCGGAGGTCAAAAATGCATTTAATACACCTAACCTGCCGAACATCACAGCTTAGCCTAGCCTACCTTAAACATGTTCAGAACACTTACATTAGCCTCCAGTTGGGCAAAATCATTGAACACAAAGCCAACTTTATAATGAAGTGTTGAATATCTTATGTAATTTATTGAATACTGTACTGAAAGTGAAAAACGGAATGGCTGCATGGGTACAGAATTGTTGTTAGTGTATCCGTTGTTTACCTTCATGATTGTGTGGCTGCCTGGGAGCTGCAGCTCTCTGCCCTGCCCAGCATCACAAGAGAGTATCCGACTGCGGCCCACTAGCCCGGGAGATCAAAATTCAAAATCTGTGGTACAGTTTCTACTGAACGCGTATCGCTTCCACGTCATTGTAAAGTCGAAAAATCATAAGCCAAGTCATCGTAAGTCAGGGACAGTCTGTAGCATCATAGGTATGATAAAAACTGAAAATTGTCCTTTGAATTTGACTAGGAAATGGTTGAAAACACAGGAATAATTGAATAGTAGCTAAACAGAGAAGCAAAGTCAAGGGAGTTTTTTGTTCTAGTATTAGGACCAGAAGGAGATTTAATCATGTTTTACAGGCTGCGCAGAAGAAGCCGTTATAGGCAGAAAGAGTGTAGAAAGAGAGGGAATCAGTCCAGGAGCAAAGATCATGGAGGAGATCCTAAGGCGGGGGCGGGGCGTGGTGACCTTGATCACAAGGATAAATACCTCTTCCTATGACTGTGAAAGGATGATGAACTGTAAAATGATGAATAGATATAGAAGTAGATAAGTCTGAGGAACACTCTAAGATTTCAGTTAATTTATAACCGTAATAATAAACATCGAGGTTTTACATATTTTGGCAATTAAATGCTCATTATAATACTTTAAGACGTGCAAAACCTGTACTGGTGTCTATACACTGTCATTTCCTACTTACCATTACTGAGAAGGGGACCTTTTACATTTACATTTACATTTCCTCAACTTGCTCATTCTAATTTAATTGTACTTTAAAGGTGATATGTAAGATAAAGATCCCGTCCCACAAAACAACACCATCACCATAGATATAACATCAAATTCTGTCCCTAGAAGAGGATTGCATATTAAGAATAACTCTCTCTAGCTTTGACAGACTTCTTACCAGCTGAGAACAACATGAGAAGGCAATCTGATGATTCATCTCGGTAGTTTGTAACATTTCTGGCTTACAGATATATTTATCTCTATACAGCCCCACTGTATAGGGGGCTGAATAGGGACTGAATCTGAAATAACCAACGCAAAACTAAAAATGTCCCCAAGTGCTGGAAATGATGGAAATGAATGAGGAGATGGAGGACAGGAAGTGAAGGGGGAGGTAGGGAGAAAGAAAAGCAATGCTCAGTGTCTGTTATATTCAGTTTCTGAAAGAAACGGTCTATACGTCCCAGTCTAAACCCCCGTTTTCATGTATTATTACATTTTCAAAATAATGCCTTTTGGTCATTTATAATAAATACGTTTGTGTGATTGGGGTGAAACTTTTTTGTTAAATGGACAGGATTTATGATTATGAAGCAATTTTATCCTTTCTCAGATGGTGCCTCTAAACCCTCTCTCTGATTTTTTTTTTTTCTTCCTCAATGAAATCTCAGGTAGGTTCCAAAGCTTTTCGAGACCCTCTCAGTCACTAGAAAAGTCCCTTGTCAGCTAGGAAAATAAGCAGATCAATGAAATAAGGACAAATTCTAACATCCTTCAACCCAAAGCTTTTCCCTGCAGCTCAGGAACCCTTGCCCCACCTCTCCTAAGTCCAGCTCCCTGACCCTCACCAGCCAGCATCACACCAAGCAGGAGAGGGCCTCTGGGGAAACAGCACACTCTTAGGGTGCAGAGGTAGTTGTAATGGGCCATTGATTCCTTCTAGACAGGGGCCACTGTACAGTCTCCCCTCACTTTCATGGAGCACCCTTGTGGGGTATTTCTTAGGGGAGAGGAGGAAGCGTAACCCTGCCCCATCTCTCTGGGGTAGATCTTACCCTCCTCAACTGACTTTAGGAACCCCTCCCTCAACCCATGGGGGCATCTGCTGGTCCACATCACGCTTGTCTTTCAGAGGTCCATCTCTTCCTCCAGGCAGTGTGCTTGAGCTGTTCCATGGAGCCACTGGGCCCACAAGAGAACTCACCTGTCCTTATCCAGCACTTTGGTAGAAGAGAGCCTTCTCCCAGAGCAGTACTTTTCTCTTTGCTACCAGACAGGCACAGCCCCCTCTGTAGTCTCTCAGCAGGAGTGAGAGGGCACTCCCCCACTTCCGGGAACATATGTCAATCAAGCCCTCCACATGGTTCTCTTAAAGCCCTGACAACCGTTCCTATGGAATTCTCATTCTCTCTCTCTCTCTCTCTTTCAACTCTCTCGTTCTCACCCCCTCGTTCTTGATCTCAATTACATCTCCACTGTTTTCTGGGTGGGAGGTGGGTAGTAGTGACAAAGACCCTTTGTTTAACCGAACTTTAGTCAAATTCCTGAGACCTCTCCTAAGCCCATCTGTGCGTTTCCTTCTAAAATCTAGTTATAGAAAGATTTCTTGATACCTGATCTCCCTCCATATCGAACCGGGTTCCTCCCCTCCACCATCTCCCAGATGATGTCTGATCACCCTGGCCTGTCTTCACCAAGAATCCTGTTAGGTCGTTTTAACCAGAACCACTCTTACCCCTGATGTTTTTTTGCTCTTAGTAATTTTCCATCCACTGACCCACACCCTGGTCCCTGGCTGTAAATTCCTATACTGCCCATGCTGTATTTGGAGTTGACCCCACTCTCCCTCTGTCTCTCTCTCTCTCTCTCACACACACACACACACACACACACACACACTGTAAAATCCCATTGCTGTGGTCCCTATACCTATCGTGATGGTCTTGAATAAAGTCTGTTTTAACATCTGTAACAAGTGTCGTGGAATAATTTTTTTCTTTACCAGTAGTGGACACTGCTATTGGCAGAAAGGGTTTTACTGCTGGCATCTGCTACATGTGTGGTCTCTCCCTTCCCTTAAGGATATTGAGTTACTTGGTAGTCCTTGAGTCCTTCTCATTTTTGAGAGAGGAAACAACGACAAAAAGAGCCCCATTACAACATCTTGTACATTATTTCTACTGCCCCCCCCACCCCACCCTCCAGACTGAAAGCTCCATGAGGGCAGAGATCTTGTCTGATTGTGCACTATTGTGTGTCTCAGTGCCCAGTACAGTGCCTGGGACATAGTATGTGCTCAGTAAATACTAGTTAGATGAATTAATTCTGTTCTATTTATTCATTTCTGAGGAAAAAGAAACACTTTTTTTTAACATGATTGCCCAAAGCCCAGATTAGCAGCAGCAAAGTATGACCTGGTTTTAAGAATCGGAACATTTTATCGTATATTAACACATATATGTGGAACCTAGAAAAATGGTACAGATGAACCGGTTTGCAGGGCAGAAATTGAGACGCAGATGTAGATAACAAACGTATGGACAGCAAGGGGGGAAGTGGCGGCAGGAGGTGGTGGTGGGATAAATTGGGAGACTGGGATTGACATATATACACATATGTATAAAATGGATAACTAATAAGAACCTGTTGTATAAAAAAATAAATAAAATTAAATTTAAAAAAAAGAATCGGAACATTTTATTTCTCTTTGCCACACAATGATAAACCTTTATATTGACTTGCACTAATTAGAGAACTTCTCCATTATTAGCAGGTGCTTACATGAGGTGACTTTGGAAATAACCTAGCTACTCAATTTAAATGACAGAGACTGAGTGACTTGTGCAAAATCTCAAGACCAGCTAGTTCTCGGCAGGGCAGAAGGCAGAACCTAGACTGCTCTCAGCACGGCATTTTGGCATGTTCCTTTCACTAAACATGAGGAAGTCTCCATGCTACCTCATAGAATGCTTGCCAACCAGATCAAGTTAGTTTGTATTTTGAATACAGTTGACATACCTCACCATTAGTAATTTTCTTGGAATAGTGGAGATGTTTTTAAAATGTATGACTTTCTTATACAATTCTAACCAAACTGGACATATTGATTATTTAGCTAACTGAGCCTGAAGTGTTTGAAAGAGATTTTTTTTCAAGTCCTTTAAAATAATTATTTAAGATAGAAATCTGATCATAGGAAAATTGTCTCTATTTTTTAACTTTGCCATCAGTTGTTTTCGTCAGCAAAAATGCATCTATTATACATCTAGTAGCATGGAGAGTTTTCTCTCCTTCCACAGAATTCCCATAGAAGTTATGGCTGGACCTGGAACCCTGCTGTAGCAGTGCTGGGTTATGGCTAGCCTGTGTCTACTGCCAAGCATATTTCTTACCCTCTCTGTTAGATTATAAGCAATATGTCAACAATGTGTACAACTTTGTATCATCTCACAGCACCCAGCACAGAATAAATATTCATTAATATATTATTGAATATATGCATCAAAACTTAAAATTTGTATAGTTTCTCTCTTGGAACTACTACTTCAACTTCTTTAAGTAGTATTTTGTCAGTATCTTAGAAAATTTGAATTTTAAAAGTGATGAAAAATCCCTAAGAAATTCAGAGTATTCCTTTATAAATAAATTGCCTTTTTTTCCAAAGTTTACTTCTTTATAACTTTATAAACTTACGAATAATGAGCCTGTTATAGGGATTTTTGTCCTTAGTATGACTGAAAATTCACACAATTTTGTTTTGAACTTATGGAGCTCATCCCAAGTTATTGTAACAACTTTCTGAGCTCACACCTCACACCAGTTCTTCCATTTAACAATCCCGGAGGAGCAAAGCGTCTAAATGATGTTGAAGGCATTGGCTTTTTTCAGAAATAGCTGGATTTAAATCTTCGTTCCTTCTTTTACTGCTTTATAACGTTGACAATTTAAGTAATTTCTCTAAGTCTTAGTTTCCTCTTTGATAAATGGAGATAATAGTAGAACCTATCTCATAGAGTACTTATGGTAATAAGCAAAGGGAGGGCTGTAAAACATTGGGCACATTGCCTGATGCTTAAGTACTCAATACACTTTGTTAAAATTTTTGGTCACGATTATCAGAATTTAACTATTTTTCATTATACTAACTACATTCTTGGTCTAAAGCCAACAAATTGCAAGGGATCATATGCAAATAATTCCATACTGATATTCTGAGCACCACTGTATATAAGTGATGGTGACAGGGGATGGTTATGAAAGTGAAGCTTCTTAAGAATGTATGATTTCATAAGGAAGATTCACATGTGCAACCAAGTACAGGAAGGACAGTTACAGCAATAGTTGTCAAAGTCAAGGTTCTTAGAAATGCTATGGCAGTTCAGAGGAGAAAGTGATCACTGCCTGTTAAGAGATAGTAGAAGACTGGTCCAAACAGGGCTTTGCTAGAGAAGTGGAATGTGAGTTGGGTCTTGAAGGATGAGTAGGATTTAGGGAGAGAACAATAGGGAGAATAGCACTGCCATCTGAGGGAATCCTGGAAGGAGCTTGAAGAAAACACTGGGAGTGTTTATTGAGCTTCCTTATGTTGGTGGAGTGTGGGGACTGTAGAAAGTAGAAGGGTAGACTGATGGGCGATCAGAGTTCTAAATGTCTTACCAAAGGACTGTGGCCTTTCTTCTGAAGGTAGTTTGAATCTATTGCAGATTTTAGAAGCACGATTTTGGTAGTAATAGACCAATGGAGGGAGAAAGAAAAATTTAGAGGAATAAACTAGTATTGAAGTTACAACAGTAGTACAGTTGAAGAGCAATGAGGATAAGAACCAAGGCTGTGTCAATGGAAATGGAGAGAAAAGCTAGACTAACAGTGGATTTGGCAGCATGGTTACTACTCAGAAAACTGGCAATTAGACGATAAAGAAATAGTCATTTACCTTGCTCTTCTGTACAAACTGTATTTCAGGGTAACCAAATAGCCCTAAATGATGTGAGAAAGTTATTTTTTGAGATGGATCGTAGCTAAAGTATATGGTAGGATAATATTAATAGAAATTACATTTTGCAACCCTTAATAAAATAATTGATTCAAGCAACAATCATCAGTGGATGAAACCATTAGATGAAATGTCAGTCGGAACTTTCCAAAGGAGAGGTCTGGCTGTCCCACTAAAAGTAGAAAACCAGAAATGTGGTTCCTCCTGATATGATGTAACACATAGCCCACAGCTCCCCTGATTAAGTACCCAAGCCAAAAAATTGTGTACCTAAATCTATTTAAGTTTCTAGAGCTGACCTCTATTTATAGAAATTACGGAAGATCCAGGAGCAAATTAAATGACACCGCAAGAAAGCAAACAGACAAATCTGAAATGTGAGAAATTCTGCAAGACAAGAGTGAACCCAGTATTACTGGATTCAGTTTCAGTAATAAGTCAATTACAGGGGAGAAGAGGGGGAGTGGGAAGAAGGGACTGAGATACATGAAGAGCTAAATCAACCAAATGTGATTTGTAAACATTGTTTGCATTCTTATTCAAACTAGTCAAATGCAAAAGACATTTTTGAGAAAGTCTGGGAAATTTTTTATGAGTTGGTTACTAAATGATACCAAGAAATAATATTCTTAAGTTAATTACATGTGATAATGGCACTGTGGTTACATATGAAAAGGTTCCCATCTTGTAGAGATGCATACTGAAGTATGCGGGGGTGAAATGGCATGATACCTGGGATTTGCTTTAAGATTCTTCAGTCAAGTAAAGGGAAAGAAAGGAAGGAAGGGAAGAAGGGTAGGAGTGAAGGAAAGAAGGACAGAGGAAGCCTAAATGGGAAAATCTTGATAACGCTGGAATCTAGGCAATGGTTATATTGAGGTTCTTTGTATTTCCTTCTTTTGTGTGTGCTTGCAATTGTGCATACAAAAAAAAAAAAAGGAAAGAAAACATTTTTTGCTTGTTATATAACTTGATGCTTTATGTTCCATATCTAGGAAAGCAGATGCTGATACTCTTGTTGATCTTGTTTTGCAGAATTTTTTTTCTCATTTCAGTAGTTGTGACACTCTACACTGAAATACTGACTTTTTAAAATTTATTTTGTTGAAGCATAGTCGATTTACAATGTTGTGTTAATTTCTGCTGTACAGCAAAGTGATTCAGCTGTTCATATATATACATTCTTTTTCCATATTCTTTTCCATTCTGGTTTATCGCAGGATATTGAATATACTTCCTGTGCTATACAGTAGGACCTTGTTGTTTATCCATTCTATATATAATAGTTTGCAACTCCTAATCCCAAACTCCCAGCCCATCCCTCCCCCACCCCGCCTCCCCCTTGGCAGCCACAAGTCTGTCCTCTGTGTCTGTGAGTCTGTCCCTGTTTTTGTAGGTAAGTTCATTTGAGTCATATTTTAGATTCCACATATAAGTGATATCATATGGTATTTGTCTTTCTCTGGCTTACTTCACTTAGTATGACAATCTCTAAGTCCATCCATGTTGCTGCAAATGGCATTATTTCATTCTTTTTCATAGCTGAGTAATATTCCATTGTATATACATACCACATCTTCATTATCCATTCATCTATCGATGGACATGCAATGCTGTTTTAAAAAAATCTTGTTCTCAGCATATATTGACCCTCACTAAGGACAAAGAATTATAGTAGGATTTATTGAAAGTAAGACAAAGTATACAAAAATATGTGGACCTTAAAAATGAATCAACATAGTTACTCCTATACTCCCTAAATCAACATTGTCTTGATTCTCATTTTGTTATGGCAAAGGATTGGGTCATTACATCAGTAATGGATTTAGATGCAAGGGAAGAAATGATCAATTTTGCTGCCTACATGACAATTTTAAAAAACTGTGGGTTACAAAATATTTAATTACATCTGATTCCTCTACTGCTTGGTACTCAATCTATGGCAACAATCTAGCATCTTTGAAATGATTATAACAAAAGTGCCGCCACATTTATCTTTGTTGATCTTGGCCATTTTGTGTTCTTGATAAGGTAACAAAATGCATTTTTTGTATGTTTCAACCATCCGAGTAGTAAATATTTTCTCACAATCCTCAAGTGTGAGATACAGCTAAATTACACACTAGTTATTTTTTCTTAATATTACCACAAAATAAGCAGAAATTCCAAAGATGCTGACTAACCCAAAAATGAAAGCTAATTGTGAGACTTAACATGAGAACATAAGGTATCTGTGAGATAGTTTTCCCAAATCAATAATTTTTTAAATGCATTCTAATTCACATACTTGCAACCGTGAAAATACTGCAGAAATATAACTTGCTAAATGCCTTAGGCAGTGATGAAATTAGTCATTCACTCTGGCATCAATCGATAAACCATAGTTGATTTATTAGTCATATATTACCTTATAATTATGCAGTGCTTTAACAGTTTACAAAGCACTTTTACATACATTGACCCATTTTTATCTCACAACAGGCCTTAGAGAGGACTCGGATCATTGTGTTCATTTTACAGGAGAGAGTGGCTTCACAGAGGGCTTAGGGACCTGCCTGTGGGTCTACTTCTGGTGGGAGGGGGAACACTGAGACCCAGATTTAGAACCTGCAGCCTAAAGTTCACTCAGTCACCTGTGACAGCACCAGCATGCCCAATATTAGAAACAGTCTCTGACACAGATGGGGCTCTTAAAGCGATCAGAGACACAGTCTCCTCACAAACTCCTCAACTAATTTGTGGATTACAGGCCACACAAGTGAAATTCTTCATAATAACACAAGACAGGAATTCAGGAGTGGTCCCCAACCAAACCGTGATGCATTTCCAAATGAATGAAGGAGAAATACTTACTGACTTAAGCTGTTTTACTGTCAGTGTTCTTAACTCCACAGAATATAGGAGGAAGAGGTATATGTTAAGGTTGTTACATTTCTTTCCTTCTTATAAGATAGAACTATGGACTCATGAGTGATTATAGTAAGTTATAATTGGCAAAATAAAGTATAAGTAATATACTATGCATTTTGCACTGTATTTTCGCAGTCAGCAAGACAATCCTGAGGGTGTGTTATTGTTATATGTTTTACTGACAGAGAAGCTGAGTCTTAGATTAAGTAATTTTTCCATGAAAGCATAGTTAGTGAGACTGAAGCCCAGAACTGTTAAATTCTAAAACCCACATTCCTCACCACAAAACTATGCTTTTCCTCCCTTCTCAATCCCTCCCTGCAAATAGTAATAATAGCACCATTCCAAAGGTTTTGCAGAGAGAAAACTTCTTCAAATAAAATGATTCATTTTTTTTATTCCAGTAACATTTGTACTGAACCTCTTCCTTATGCATAAATATATGTTACATGGTTCCTGCTATACAAGATTTGCTCCCTATGTGAGAAGACAACACATACAAACACACACACACACATCACAGCTCGTTACTACTACTACTACTAATAATAATAATTGCTTCTCGTCACCAAGAACTTACTATGTGTCCAGTTGTTTAAATGCATCCCATGTGGTAATATATTTAATTCTCACAGTCCCGTGATAGATCATTCCATTTATCTGATTGAATATTATGTTGACTTATGTTTCAGGTTACGACTTTCTCATTTCTGAAATGGTATGATAATAGTTCATTTCGTAATAAATCTGAACCCAGATTGTCATTTTAAGAAAGTTGTTTTAAAGATATTCTTACTTTAAATAATTCCCAACTATGTAACTTTGTAATTTTCATATCAAATCATTCATTCATTCAATAAATGTTAATGAGTATTTCTATATGTACAGCCTTGGCCTAGTTGCTATTAAGGATTCTTAAGTATAACATAAGCATCTCCAAGGAGATTGTTATCTAGGAATATAATGATCAAACCAACTTGTGTAGTATCAGAAATCATGCAGCATGTCACTCCTTGCCTTGTTTCTCCTGCATCTGCCTATGGCAGCTGTTCATGTGGGTGCCCATTAACCACCCCAGAAGGCAGACTCAGCCCTATTATGTTTCCTAAGATAATCTTAAAGCACATAAGATGGGACTTCCTTTGTGATGCAGTGGTTAAGAATCCGCCTGCCAAGGCAGGGGACACGGGTTCGAGCCCTGGTCCGGGAAGATCCCACATGCTGCGGAGCAACTAAGCCCGTGTGCCACAACTACTGAGCCTGCGCACTAGAGCCCGCGTGCCACAACTATTAAAGCCTGCACGCCTAGAGCCCATGCTCCGCAACAAGAGAAGCCACCGCAATGAGAAGCCCCCGCACCGCAACGAAGAGTAGCCCCCACTTGCCGCAACTAAAGAAAGCCCGTGGGCAGCAAAGACCCAACGCAGCCAAAAATAAAATAAATAAATAAAATTTATTTTAAAAAAATAAATAAATAAGCACATAAGATGATGGATACCTCGGCCCCACCATTTGGTGGGTCTTGGTAATCACTTGCACCCTGCATTTTTTTTAAGTGACTTCCTTTTTTAAAAAATAAATTTATTGATTTATTTATTTATTTTTGGCTGCGTTGGGTCTTGGTTTCTGCACACAGGCTTTCTCTAGTTGCGGCGAGCAGGGGCTACTCTTCGTTGTGGTGCACGGGCTTCTAATCGTGGTGGCTTCTCTTCTTGCAGAGCACGGGCTCTAGGTGCGCGGGCTTCAGTAGTTGTGGCATACTGGCTCAGTAGTTGTGGCGCGTGGGCTTAGTCGCTCCACGGCATGTGGGATCTTCCTGGACCAGGGCTCCAGCCGATGTCCCCTGCATTGTCAGGCAGATTCTTAACCACCGTGCCACCAGGGAAGTTCCCCTGCGTTTAAATTTTATGGTCAGTTACATGTTCATCTGATATTTATTGAGCATCTACTATGTACCAAGCACAGTACTGGGCCCTGAGAACACAGCAGGGAACAAAGCCTTGCCCTCATAGAGTTGGCATTCTGGCATTAGGAAACAGAAAATCCACAAAGAAATATATAATATGACAGCTCTTTCAAACGGCTATGGAGAAAAACAAAGAGGGGAAAGAGAGTGAAGTCTTCTCCAATAAGATGAAATATGAGCAGAGTCTTGAACTAGGTGAAAGAACAGACCATGTGGACATTTGCAGGAAGAGCTTTCCAGGCAAGGTTGTTATGTGTGCAAAGGCCTTGGTGAAAATGTGTCCGGCCTGTTTGAGGCTGCAGTTGGATGAGCAAGAAGGGGAGTGCAGTTGGATGAGCAAGAAGGGGAGTGTTCAGAGATGAGGGCACAGCTGAGCAGGAGCAAAGCCATGTGCGTTCACTTCACAGTGCCCCCAAGAGCCCAAACAGAGCCCGGATACACACGCCAGGAAGGAGGACTCGGTGTGCACATAGGCCCCAAATAACACCGCTAGAATTCAGCTTTGCCTAAATTTTAATTCTGCGGTCTGCCTGCTATCCCCACTCAGAATCCAGCCTCGAAATAGTGAAATGGACATGAGGGGGTGGAGTAGCTACATTCTAAATGCATGCAAATCATCATCATCATCATCCATTATTCTTCTTTAAAGTCAGGAACCCATCCTTCAAGACTGCATAGTCTGGAGGAAATCTAAATACCCTGCCTAGCTCTTATCATTTCCTTTTTCCTGTATCAAAATGTCCCACAAAGGGCTCTGCCATGATGAGCAAATCTCCCGGGAAAGCAATACCAACCACCCTTGCCTAGCTCCTGATATACACCTTCCATCCTCCACTCTTTTGGAGGCCTCATATCAACAACATCTGAATTCAACTGTGAAACTTTGGTCTCCCTTGGGCACTGAGCCCAGACTACCTGATTACCCTCCAGGACTAATATTTCAAGTCCAACAGGTTTCCTCCAAATCCCTCTGGCCTGAGGACCAGGCACTACCGAGTCCTCCCAGGTCATAGTAGAATAAGGCGAGTAGCAAACGGATGGAAACAGAGTGTAATACGCAGGCAGTCCAGTTTGGGTGATGGTAAGGGCTTTTTGGAGGAAGTGACAGTAGAACTGTCCTTGTCCCTCGGCTCCTCCAGCTCCCTCACAGCTGAGACCACTTGTGCCCACACTTCCTTCCCTGACTTGTTCAATGGGTCCTATTCAGTTCTTGACCCACAATCGATCAAGGCAGGACATGTGTCAGAAGCCTCCTCTTAAATTCCATTGGTTCATGGAATGAAGTCTCACTCGCACAACTGGCATCAGAAGACTTGCATCTCATCCCCTTCATCCTCCAGCCCTTTCACCTCTAATTGTTCAAATGATTTTGACAAGCCTTTCCTTTGATTCAACAGGGGTGTCACGTGGAAACATTACCAAGACCAGTGCCTCAGTGCCAGCTGCTCCCCATCAGGGAATTATAACTCGCTAGGCTGGAACCAGGCAGATACAGCCTCTTTGGTCCTTCATAATGCCTTAGTACAAGTCATGTGAGTCAATGATAGACGGAACCACCAGTAACGTCTATTCAATGCCCATTCACGGAATAATATTGAATAATAATATTCAATTTAAACCCATAATATTTATCTCTCTTCTCCCCTCTAAGGAACTGGGTTTTACTCATTTTAGTCTTAGTTCCTGATACATAAATGATACTCAGTAAATACCGAATAGATTACTGACTTAATTAATTGATATACAAGCCAGATGCAGGCTATGAGGTGCACAGCTGGAGTGATCTCACAGCTATGGCACTCCCTATTCATCTCTTTCTTGTCCCTGTACTTGGGAATAGACTTCTACCTTGTTTATTCACTGTATCATTAGCCTACTTACCCTACCTGGTAGTTCAGTTCCTTTATAGGACTGGACGTCTACCCTAAAACCAAGCTGGTGACTAGGATTTGAAGGCCAATCCATTTTCAGCAACCATTCTTTCAGAGGATTGAGTCGTATTCCCATCTCTTTAGCAAGCAGGCTTGCTCTATTTCAAATGTCTCCCAAATCCACTGCAATCCCACAAGACTTCAAGGTTAAGAGTCACCTGGAGTTTGGGTGGGACTTCCTGCACCTTTGTCTAAACCATACTTTGTCTTTCCATGTCTTTTAGACACTAGGCCTTAGACAATTTCTGCTGTCTCCTTGACCAGTATCTCTTTCCATCCTGTGCTCTACAAAGTGGATCACTCCCAAAACTCAGCATCTTTTTCTCCCCATGCTTACTCAGTGCAGAGGAATGAGCACATTCAAGTGAGTCCTTAAAAGATGGACAGTGTTTTGTTAGACATATATTTAAAGGTGTTTCAGTAAAAGGGGTAAGCAAGAATATAGAGTCCAAAAAATCCATTTGATTTCTTTTGGGAATGGAAAGTAATCTTGTTTGGAAAATAAGGTTTATTTTAGAGATTAGATTGAAATGATTAATGTGACATGAATATTGATGACTATATATAAGCTAAAGCCCCCAGTGTTTGGAAATCTTGCATATTAATTCAAATTACTGTCAAGATGGAACATTGAAACCTAAATATATTAATACATTTTATAAAATAAAGCTATAATATTCTGAGAGTAGAAACGGAGCATCTTTAGATAAGCGAGACATTCACTGGTCAAGAGTTTGGCGATTATGGTTTGGGCATAGGGTGGTGGTTGGTATGAACATGAGAAGGTACCAAAATATTCCAAGCATGCAAAGCAAAATAGATGAGTTAGGCAAGACCTTCCCCACAGCAGGTGCATCCTCTCTGATATGTTAAGATGCACAGGTAGCTTTGCATCTCTGTATCCCTTGCAAATAAATTCAATCCAGGTTACAGGGCACAAGAATTAGTTAGGCAAGATCTGCATTCAAATTTTGGCTCCTTTATACACCAGCTATGGGTCCTTGAGCTGTTCCTATAAGATCTCTAATATTGTTTTCTCCTTTGTGAATATAATACCTACTTCACAGATTGATAGAAGGATTACACGAAATAATCTAAGTACAAGTATCCAACACAGTGCCTGGAATATAATAAATGCTTAGCAAAAGTCAGGTTTTTCTCACCCTCTTAAAAGAATTAGTTCTTTCATATGTTCATGTTCACACTCAGATAGTGATTACATCTACTTTTACTATTGAATAAAGAACTAAAGAGGAGAATTATACTTGTGATTATACTTTAACCAATTCTATCAACATTAATAAAAAATTGATAACCATATCATCAGTTTTAAAACCTTAAACATCAGTATGGTAGGATGAGAAGTAAATGAGAGAAATGGGAAATATGGGTGGGATAAAAAAGAGCCTCAGGCAACAAACTCTAAACAAATAAGTTCAAAAAGTTATCAAAATTAGGAGCTTGGGATTAACAGATACACACTACTATATGTAAAATAGATTTAAAAGCAAGGTCCTACTGTATAGCACAGGGAAATATCTTCAATATCTTATAATAACCTGTAATGAAAAAGAATCTGTAAAAGAATATATATGTGTGTGTGTGTGTGTGTGTGTGTGTGTGTGTGTAACTGAATCACTTTGCTGTACACCTGGAACTAACACAACATTGTAAATTAACTATACTTCAATTTTTAAAAAGACTAATATTATCCAGTAGGTCCTTTCCTATTGCTTACACACATATTTTTCTATTTTCACCATTTTCTGGCACTTTTCAAGTCCAGTTTCCTTTATGTGTTGAGAACCTGCTCCATACCAGATACTGTGCTAGGGACTCAGGATAACACAAGCAGACAGGATGAATCCCCTCCCAGTGGTGAAA
The DNA here is from genome assembly GCF_002837175.3 of Physeter macrocephalus. Classification (NCBI taxonomy): domain Eukaryota; kingdom Metazoa; phylum Chordata; class Mammalia; order Artiodactyla; family Physeteridae; genus Physeter; species Physeter macrocephalus. The sequence continues at coordinate 49,386,921 of NC_041226.1, read as the reverse complement.
GAGAGCTATTAAATACCATGGTGCATGTAGGAGAGTTATTTACAGGGTGCTATGAGAGCCGAGATAAAGTGGAGCCTGGTTTTACCTAAGGAATGAAAGATATTTCATAGGTGAGGTGATAACTAAACTGAGCCTTGACGATTGAGTACGAGTTAGACAGCTAGGCAAGGAGATTTCAGCTACAGTGTGTAACTATTTTTTCTCCTACTATCATCCACCCAACCATCAGTGCTTGTATAAACACACACACGCACACTCACACACACATACACACATGCACACACTCGTGTGTAATCCTTCCTTCCCATTCTCTTACTTCTGCTGTTTTCTAGAAATTTAAATTTATTGATGAAGGAAAAGATCTACTAATCGTTTAGTAGATGACATAATTTAGATCAAATTTTGAGAATTCTTGAAACTTGAAGTCATTTAAAAGATGGCAACATCAGTGGTTCTTGTGAAGTGATTACAGCATCACCAGAAACCACTACCTTTCACATCACACCTACTGAACAGAGACTAAATAAGTGAGAGGATCACAAATGTGGGAGTAAATCAGAATCTTCAAGGAGCCATGATAAATACTCAGATACACAAGCATTCCTCTTCACTCCATCCACATTTCTGAAACCACGTCTTTGCCCAGACCTATTGAATCAGAATTTCTGGTGATAGAAATTGAGTTTAAGAAACTAAGAAATAAAATTCTCCATATAAGTTAACAGCTTTCTTATTAAGAAATTTGCACCCATGTATATTTCCATTTGCATTTTCTTGCTGTTATGTAGACATGCCCTTAGAGCATAATTAGTTTTGATTTTTATGAAGAGAAACAAATTTTTTCTTAATATTAATAAATTATTAATGTTCTATAACATCCGAACCACAAGTTGTTAATTTAATGGAATATTGTCAAAGTAATTTTAATTGTATCTAGTTATAAATATTTTGTGTTTACACTTTTGTAAGAAAAATGTCTTCTTTTACATAATTTCTAAACACAAGTAATTTCTAAACAGATTTCTAGAACAGAAACAGAACAAATTTCTAGAACAGAATTCCCATGGACTACAAATGTTTATTTTTTTCTCTCTGTCCTCATTATTAAAACTTGCTGAGTCAAAATACAATAGCTTATTAAAAAAACAATCAATGATAGGTCACATAATTTTGTTGTACAGATGACTATTTTGAAAAAATAAAAAAGAGCAGATTAGAAAGACATTTCGTTTATTAGAAGTGGCTATCCAGTTGGAGATGTAATATAAGATGAGCTGTTTTGCTATCATTGTTGCTATATAATTTAATTATTTTAGTAAATGATTCTATCATTTCATATCCTGAAGCTTTAGGAAAATAACTTGAGAGGAGTGAGTGAGAATTTCATCTAGAGACATCCTTAAATGAATTAATTATGTAGTATTTTGGATTAAGGTGGGATTTTTTTTACCATAAAAAGTATTGCTATCAGTGTATTAGTTTTCTACTGCTGTGTAAAAAAATACAACAAATTTAGTGGCTTCAAACAGCACGCATTTATTGTCTCACAGTTTCCGTGGGCCAGGAGTCCAGGCTTGGCTTAGCTAAGAGTCTAACAAGGCTACAATCAAGGTGCTCACCTGATGTGTTCTCATTTGGAGGCTTGACTGGGGAAGAATTAACTTTCAAGCTCATCCTGGTGGTTGGCAGAATTCATCTCCTTGCATCTGTATGACTGAGGACCCACTTCTTACAAGCTGTCAGCTAGAAGCCACACTTGAGTCCTGGGGGGTCACCACAGTTCCCACTCACGTGATCCTCTCCATAGACAGCATACAACATAGACGTTTGCTTCTTCAAGGCCTGCAATAGAATCTCTCTCCACAGTCTGCTGAAATGGAATCTAGCATAAAGTAACATAATTAGGAAAGTTACATCCTATCATCTTTACCTTACTTGATGGTTTAACACAAGCCTGCCCACACTCAAAGGGAGATTATACAAGCTCAGGGATAAATAGCAATCACCCTAAAGTGTGTCTCCCAAAATTAGAAATTTTGTTGCACATTTTTAATTTACTTATTTATTGTCTTCTCTCTGTCCTGGAATATGTGTGCCTTGACATCAGGAAACTGTCATTTAAGTCATATTAAAAGGAAACTTGGGCTTCCCTGGTGGCGCAGTGGTTTCGAGTCCGCCTGCCGATGCAGGGGACGTGGGTTCGTGCCCTGGTCCGGGAGGATCCAGCATGCCGCGGAGCGGCTGGGCCTGTGAGCCATGGCTGCTGAGCCCGTGCATCCGGAGCCTGTGCTCCACAATGGGAAAGGCCACAGCAGTGAGGGGCCCGCGTACCACAAAAAAAAAAAAAAAAAAAAAAAGGAAACTTACTTTGTTATGAATAAAATTTAGCCACAGAATATGTTCAAATATTTGTTTTAAAAATTACTGATAATTAATTACAAACTACAAATAAAAGAGAACATGAGTTATTTCCATATTTTATTAATTTAGTGTGCTTTTAGACATGTTGACTTCAATAACTTGTTCTGAGTTTTCTGACTTCATCAATTGTCTAGACCTTCTAATAATCAGTCACAAAGAAATATACTTAATAACAGTACTAATTAGGATAAAAACTAAGAAGATGTAGCAATGAAGCCAATAATACAGTAATTAAAGTAAGGTAGAAGCTTATTTCTCACACATCAAATTGGCCAGTATAAACTGTCAGGGCACCATGGTTCCATAAAGTCATTCATGGATCGAGGTTCTTTCTGTCTTCCAACTATGTCATCCCTACAGTATTATCCTTCTCTCCTTGGACAAAAGAAAAAAAAAAGGCCAGGGACATATTTATTTTCCAGAAAACAGGAAGGAGGAAAGAGTCTAAGTCCAGAGCAATAACTTCTGCTCATATCTCAATTGCTCAAGCATAGTCACAAGGACAACATAGCTGCAAGAAAGCAATGAAGTCTAGATGCTAGCTGTATAGATGTGAGCCCAGGACAGAGGGAGAAACAGATTATGGGGAACAAAGAGTAATCTGCAGTAATAGTAAAACAGTTTAACGGAGTTTATCACTGAGATAACACATCAACTTCAAATTACAACAGCTCTCTGCTAACCTGTATTATTGCATCACACCCAGAATGCAAGTGTGAGTCTCCTTTGAAATACATGTATTTACTCACCAGCAAAATAGAATTAATATAGGTTTTCCTGTGTTTATCTTACAAGATTGTTGTGATGAATAATCAGAGGCTAGCATTTTTAAATATTGCTCTCTTGAGCTTAATAGGCTGCCTCTAATATGATACCTGCACAAAGTCATTATATAAGTATCACAATTTTCCTTTTTGACCAATAAAAGATTATTTTTGTCTAGAAAATAAAATTAAAATGTTAACACTCTTCATTTTATATAATGGTGTAAGAAATTCTCTTTTTGAATATTCATGGCTTTTAATTTTCAAATTCTTCATTTCCCAAATTGTACCTAATTGTGATTTACCAAACTATTACGTTCTGGTTTTTACAAGTCCCATTTGTCTTGTTATAGACAGTACAAGCAAAATTCTTTCTCTATACACAAATGTCATCTTGAACAAATTGTCTCCTTTATAATTCTGGAAGAACTAAGCCAAGGTCGTTTTTTTCCCCTGAAACAGCAAGTTATTATTTTTTTCAACCTGAATATTTAAACTCCATAAGTCATCTCTACATGTCCTAAATGATAATTATAACTGTAAGATATTGTCTTCTTATGTAGTGACTCTAAAGAGTCTTGATCCCAGAGAAAGAGTATGTTCAGCTATAAGAAAGTGCAAAGGCACTGTTTATGAGTGTAGATGAAACATAGTACACATATATCACTGTAACTTTACATTAGCCACAAAGAAAGGGCAAGAGAGATAGAATAAAAATAGGCATTCAGGCACATAACACTTAAAAATCTATCAGTACTGGCCCAGCCCACTGAGTTGAGGTGTCAGCACAGCCATTTCTCACTAGGCATTCTGATCTGAAGTGCCGGGTGTGAGGCCTCTGCATGAAGCACCCTGTGAACAAGTGAAACGAGACAAAGCACAAAGAAAAAGAAAAAAAAAAAAAAAAAAAAGCAAGGTGCAAACACTCTGAAAAAAATGCCTCTGCACCCCTGGCTCTTACGGAGACTGGCATCTTCAATGGAGTGTCCTATTGAGGAGGACCTTCAAGATGGCAGAGGAATAAGATGTAGAGATCACCTTCCTCCCCAGAAATGCATCAAAAATACATCTACATCTTTAACTGCTACAGAACACCTACTGAACGCTGGCTGAAGACCTCAGACTTCCCAAAGTCAAGAAAATGCCCATGTACCAGGCCATGAGGGCTGACAGGGTCTTGGTGCTCCAGCCTGGTGCGAGGCCTGAGCCTCCGAGGTGGGAGAGCTGAGTTCAGGACATTGGAACACCAGAGAGCTACCACTCCCACATAATATAAATCAGTGAGAGCTCTCCCAGAGATCTCTGTCTCAACGCTAAGACGCAGCTACACCCAACGGCCATAAGCTCCAGTGCTGGATGCACCATGCCTAACAACTAGCAAGACAGGAACACAAACCCACCATTAGCAGAGAGGCTGCCTAAAATCATACTAAGTTCACAGACAGCGCAAAACACACCAGCAGACACAACCTTGCCCACCAGAAAGACAAGATCCAGCCCCACCCACCAGAACACAGGCACTAGTCCCCTCCACCAGGAAGCCTACACAAGCCACTGAACCAACCTCACCCACTGGTGGCAGACACCAAAAACAAGAGGAAATTTGAACCTGCAACCTGCAAACAGGAGACCCCAAACACAGTAAATTTAAAAAAATGAGAAGACAGAGAAATATGCAGCAGATGAAGGAGCAAGGTAAAAACCCACCAGACCAAACAAATGAAGAGGAAATAGGCCGTCTACCTGAAAAAGAATTCACAGTAATGATAGTAAAGATGATCCAAAATCTTGGAAATGGAATGCAGAAAATACAAGAAATGGTTAACAAGGACCTAGAAGAAATAAAGAGCAAACAAACAATGATGAACAACAAAATAAATGAAATTAAAAATACTCTAGAAGGAATCAATAGCAGAATAACTAAGGCAGAAAAACGGATAGGTGACCTGAAAGGTACCCTCCACCAGGAAGCCTACACAAGCCACTGAACCAACCTCACCCACTGGTGGCAGACACCAAAAACAAGAGGAAATTTGAACCTGCAACCTGCAAACAGGAGACCCCAAACACAGTAAATTTAAAAAAATGAGAAGACAGAGAAATATGCAGCAGATGAAGGAGCAAGGTAAAAACCCACCAGACCAAACAAATGAAGAGGAAATAGGCCGTCTACCTGAAAAAGAATTCACAGTAATGATAGTAAAGATGATCCAAAATCTTGGAAATGGAATGCAGAAAATACAAGAAATGGTTAACAAGGACCTAGAAGAAATAAAGAGCAAACAAACAATGATGAACAACAAAATAAATGAAATTAAAAATACTCTAGAAGGAATCAATAGCAGAATAACTAAGGCAGAAAAACGGATAGGTGACCTGAAAGGTAAAATAGTGGAAATAACTACCACAGAGCAGAATAAAGAAAAAAGAATGAAAAGAATTGAGGACAGTCTCAGAGACCTCTGGGACAACATGAAATGCACCAGTATTCTAATTATAGGGGTCCCGGAAGAAGAATAGAAAAAGAAAGGGCCTGAGAAAAAATTTGAAGAGATTATACTTGAAAATTCCTTTAACATGGGAAAGGAAATAGTCAGTCAAGTCCAGGAAGCACAAACAGTCTCATACAGGATATATCCAAGGAGAAACATGCCAAGACACATATTAATCAAGCTATCAAAAATTAAATACAAAGAAAAATATTAAAAGCAACAAATAACATACAAGGGAGTCCCCATAAGGTTAAAAGCTGATCTTTGAGCAGAAACTCTGCAAGCGAGAAGGGAGTGGCAGGACATATTTAAAGTCATGAAAGGGAAAAACCTACAACCAAGATTACTCTACCCAGCAAGATTCTCATTCAGATTCAATGGAGAAATTAGAACATTTACAGACAAGCAAAATTTAAGAGAATTCAACACCACCAAACCACCTTTACAACAAATGCTAAAGGAACTACTCTAGGCAGGAAACACAAGAGAAGAAAAAGACCTACAAGAAACAAACAAAACAAACCCAAAGCAATTAAGAGAATGGTAATCAGAACATACATATCAATAAATACCTTAAATGTAAATGGATTAAATGCTCCAGCCAAAAGACATAGACTGGCTGAATGGATACAAAAACAAGATCCATATATATGCTGTCTGCAGGAGACCCACTTCAGACCTAGGGACACATACAGACTGAAAGTGAGGGGATGGAAAAGATATTCCATGCAAATGGAAATCAGAAGAAATCTTGAGTACCAATTCTCATATCAGACAAAATAGACTTTAAAATAAAGACTATTACAAGAGAAAAGGACACTACATAATAATCAAAGGAATAATCCAAGAAGAAGAGATAACAATTATAAATATTTATCCACCCAACATACGAGCACCTCAATACATAAGGCAAATGCTAAAAGCCATTAAAGGGGAAATCAACAGTAACACAATCATACTAGGGGATTTTAACACCACACTTTCACCAATGGACAGATCATCCAAAATGAAAATAAATAAGGAAACACAAGCTTTAAATGACACATTAGACAAGATGGAGTTAATTAATATTTATAGGACATTCCATCCAAAAACAAAAGAATATACTTTCTTCTCAAGTCCTCATGGAACATTCTCCAGGATAGATCATATCTTGGGTCACAAATCAAGCCTTGGTAAA
>NC_041226.1:49379316-49379583 GCF_002837175.3 Physeter macrocephalus | reverse complement strand
TAAAACCTATGGAATGCAGCAAAAGCAGTTCTAAGAGGGTAGTTTATAGCAATACAAGCCTACCTCAAGAAACAAGAAAAATCTCAAGTAAACAACCACCTTACACCTAAGGCATTTAGAGAAAGAATCAAAAAACTGCAAAGTTAGCAGAAGGAAAGAAATCATAAAGATCAGATCAGAAATAAATGAAAAAGAAATGAAGAAAACAATACCAAAGATCAGTAAAACTAAAAGCTGGTTCTTTGAGAAGATAAACAAAATTGATAA
>NC_041226.1:49378081-49378953 GCF_002837175.3 Physeter macrocephalus | reverse complement strand
CTCCCAAACTCATTCTACAAGGCCACCATCACCCTGATACCAAAACCAGACAAAGATGTCACAAAAAAAGAAAACTATAGGCCAATATCACTGGTGAACAAAGATGCAAAAATCTTCAACAAAATACTAGCAAACAGAATCCAACAGCACATTAAAAGAATCATACACCCTGATCAACTGGGATTTATCCCAGGAATGCAAGGATTCTTTAATATATGGAAAGCAATCAATGTGGTACACCATATTAACAAAGTGAAGGATAAAAACCATATGATAATCTCAATAGAGGCAGAAAAAGCTTTTGACAAAATTCAACGCCCATTTATGATAAAAACTCTCCAGAAAGTAGTCATAGAGGGAACCTACTTCAACATAATAAAGGCCATATATGACAACCCACAGCCAACATCATTCTCAATGGTGAAAAACTGAAATCATTTTTTCTAAGATCAAGAACAAGACAAGGTTGCCCACTCTCACCACTGTTATTCAACATAGTTTTGGAAGTTTTAACCAAAGCTATCAGAGAGGAAAAAGAAATAAAAGGAAAACAAATTTGTGAAAATGACTATACTACCCAAAGCAATCTACAGATTCAATGCAATCCCTATCATACTACCAATGGCATTTGTCACCCAAGTAGAACAAAGAATTTCACAATTTTTATGGAAACACAAAAGACTGTGAACAACCAAAACAATCTTGAGAAAGAAAAATGGAACTGGATAGAAAGCCCAGAGATAAACCCACACACATATGGTTACTTTATCTTTGATAAAGGAGGCAAGAATATACAGTGGAGAAAAGAAAGCCTCTTCAGTAAGTGGTGCTGGGAAAACTGGACAGCTACATGTAAAATAATGAAATTAGAA
>NC_041226.1:49372015-49377889 GCF_002837175.3 Physeter macrocephalus | reverse complement strand
TCCGGGAAGATCCCACATGCCGCGGAGCGGCTGGGCCCGTGAGCCATGGCCGCTGAGCCTGTGCGTCCGGAGCCTGCGCTCCGCAATGGGGGAGGCCACAACAGTGAGAGGCCCGCATACCGAAAAAAAACAAAAAAAAAAAGGGACCTAATGAAACGTAAAAGCTTTTGCTCAGCAAAAGAAACCATAAACAAGACAAAAAGACAACCCTCAGAATGGAAGAAAATTTTGCAAATGAAGCAGCTGACAAAGGATTAATCTCCAAAATATACAAGCAGCTCATGCAGCTCAATATCAAACAAACAACCCAATCCAAAAATGGGCAGAAGACCTAAATTGTCATTTCTCCAGAGAAGATATACAGATTGCCAACAAACACATGAAAGGATATTCAACATCACTAATCGTTAGAGAAAGGCAAATCACAACTACAATGAGGTATCACCTCACACCGGTCAGAATGGCCATCATCAAAAATGTACAAACAATAAATGCTGGAGAGGATATGGAGAGAAAGGAACCCTCTTGCACTGTTGGTGGGAATGTAAATTGATACAGCCACTATGCAGAACAGTATGGAGGTCCCTTAAAAAACTAAAAATAGAACTACCATATGACCCAGCAATCCCACTCCTGGGCATATACCCTGAGAAAACCATAGTTCTAAAAGGGTTATGTACCACAATGTTCATTGCAGCACTATTTAAAAGAGCCAGGACATGGAAGCAACCTAAGTGTCCATCGACAGAATAGAGATGCAGACGTAGAGAAAGGACTTTATGACACGGGGAAGGGGAAGGGTAAGCTGGGACGAAGTGAGAGAGTAACATTGACATATATACACTACCAAATGTAAAATAGATAGCTAGTGGGAAGCAGCTGCATAGCACACAGAGATCAGCTTGGTGCTTTGTGACCACCTAGAGGGGTGGGATAGGGAGGGTGGGAGGGAGACGCAAGAGGGAGGAGATGTGGGGATATATGTATATGTATAGCTGATTCACTTTGTTATAAAGCAGAAACTTACACAACATTGTATGGCAATTATACTCCAATAAAGATGTTAATAAAGAAAACTATCAGTACCACATCTAATCCCAAACTCCCCACTCACCAAACACACATGCATACACACGCGTATCATGCAGTTTGTGTTCTCACTTAGTTCTTTGCCGAAACTAGCTTCCCTGTGGCTTTGTCTTTGGATTCTATGTTCCCCAAGCTAGCTCATATTCATTTTTTAAAATTTTTATTAGAGTATATTTGATTTACAATGTTATGTTAGTTTCTTCTGTAAAGCAAAGTGAATCAGTTATATATATACATATATCCACTCTTTTTTAGATTCTGTTCCCATATAGGTCGCTACAGAATATTGTAGAGTTCCCTGTGCTATACGGTAGGTCCTTATTAGTTATCTATTTTATGTATAGTAGTGTGTATATGTCAGTTCTATCTCACAAATGCAAACTGTTTCCCATTGTCTTCGCTGCCGTTGTCACTCTCCTTCATTGGTGCCACAGTCAAACCCCTGTTTGCCTCTCTCAGGTCTAGAATACCACTGCCCCTCATTCAAAAGCAGCATCTCTTTTTCAGCTCAAGTGCAACCTCCTTCAAGACATCCTCCTGAAGTAGTAATGAATCACAGTGGCCTCTTCATTTCTTAACCCTGTTTCTCTTAGAGTTGGGCCTTCACTTGCAAAATTTTGTTACATACACTCTTCCGTGTTTGTTGTCCCAACTTGATTAAAAGTGCCTATAGGACAGGCATTATAATTCATAATTAATCTGTACCTTAACTTCACAGCATCCACCACAAAACTGGTTATGTAGCCAGTGCTCAATAAATATGTATTCATTTATTAATGGATTTAGTGGGGTCAAATAATTACATGGGACTGGATATGCCAGATTGATTTTCTTAGCATGAAGTATATGTATTTAAATGTTCAAATTGCTGAACTTCTCCCAAAGGGAAATTTACTAACAGCCTATAGCCTCTTAGCACATTTTAAAAAATCAAGACCCTAAACTCCTCAAGATTTGATATTTACATAATCATGATAATAGTCCTGACATAGATTTCCTGGGTATTTATATCTTATAAAGTCACTGAAAGTCATCTCTTTAAGAAGTACCAGAACACTTCAGTGAAGACTGAATGTTCTTTCTTATTTCAAGAGAGTTCATCATAAATGCTGAGTAGGGGACAGCCTCAAAAATAGCACTACTCAATCTATTTCATTTATATTGCAAAGCATTTGAAAATGGAATATTTTTATGTGCTGAACCAATTTGATTTCTCTGTATGATTTACCATTCATATTTTTTCTTTTGCCTCTCAAGCCTATGATTTCAATAGTGATTATATACAATGTCAAATACGTGAATGAGAGTGATATGGAATTTGTCATTATTCTTGACAGAAACAGTATGCTACTTCATGAAAATTTGATATTAAAATTCACTCTGTGATAATCATAGGAAGAAAATAAGCTGGCTATCTTGACAATATTCATTAAAATATCTGGAGTAGGTGTTCTCAACTTTTAGGGGTTATTATTTCATATACTAATTATTTCTCATTTGCACACTGTTTTGCAGTATGTCAACTTTTGTTTACTTCATACCCCTTATCACTAGTACCCAATATGTATGTGTCCCTTAAGTACTTGATGGGAGGAGTTATAGGAGTTATGATGTTAGTTTCCAAAAGGAGCAAGAAAGAAGATGCCTCTCTATGATAATATCTGGAAGAAAATACTATCCAAGTGAACTGATCATACTCCATCATAAATTTTAATCCCCAATAGGAGAAAGTTAACAGGGGAAGGAAGGGGTTGTAAGCCCCTCACCACACCCTCCCCCTCCAAGGGAGGCTGGAAGTTCTAAACACTCAGCAACCCCAGGTCTCAGCCCCTAGAGGAAGTAAAGAAATAGCTCTTTGGCTCAACGTCATTAAGATAAATGATACGGAGAAGAGATAGGAGGAGCAAAGACAGGGGAAAGGAAACGAGGACACTATGCTGACCAGGGGGCACGGGTCACCCTCCCTTTCCAAACTCAGGAGCCCAGTGGACCAGACAGCTGTTTGTGATGGGGCTCACTGGGCTGGCTTCACCGCTCACTCAGGGCACCACAGGAACTGAAGAACTCTGGACACCAAGGATGCTCGTCCCCATCTATGGAGGCTCAGACCCACAGCAGGCAAGCAGGAGAGAGGCGGTTGTATTCTGGCACATTTGAGCAGGCAAAACAGAAAAATTAGACAAGCAGAGAGGAGAGAGACCCACAGTTACCCAGCCCACCCAAAGACAACCATTGTTAATATATTGAAACATATCTATCTAGCTCGGCAGGGAGAGCACACAGTCCTAACCACTGGACTGCCAGGGAATTCCCAGTCAGCGCTACTCTATGGGAGAGACCCAAGGTTATAAATGCCAGGAAGTGAGAATCAATGGAGGCCATCCAGGGCTGGCTACCACTCCCAAAAACTCTGGTCGGAAGGGCCAGGGGTGAGGGCCCTGCACAAATAGCACCCTGTGAGCCAGTGAAACCAGATAAAGCACAAAGGGGAAAAAAAAAGGAAAGAGACCTTCACACAAACAGATTCATACTGGCTTGTGTGAAGAGTCATTCCAAGCCATGTGGCTGACAGGATCTTGGTGCTCCGGCCTGATGTCAGGCCTGAGCCTCTGAGGTGGAAGAGCTGAGTTCAGGACATTGGACCAACAAAGACCTCTCGGCCCCACATAATATCCATTGGCGAGAGCTCTGCCAGAGATCTCCATCTCAACGCTAAGACCCAGCTCCACCCAACGGCCAGCAAGCTCCAGAGCTGGACGCCCCATGCCAAACAACTAGCAAGACAGGAACACAACCCCACCCATTAGCAGAGAGGCTACCAAAAATCATAATAAGTTCACAGACACTGCAAAACACACCAGCAGACACAGCCCTGCCCACCAGAAAAACAAGATCCAGCCCCATCCACTAGAACAGAGGCACCTCCACCAGGAAGCCTACACAAGCCACTGAATCAAACTCACCCACTGAGGGCAGACACCAAAAACAACGGGAACTATGAACCTGCAGCCTGTGAACAGAAGACCGCAAACACAGTAAGTTAAGCAAAATAGGAAGACAGAGAAATATGCAGCAGATGAAGGAGCAAGGTAAAAACCCACCAGACCAAACAAATGACGAGGAAATAGGCAGTCTACCTGAAAAAGAATTCACAGTAATGATAGTAAAGATGATCCAAAATCTTGGAAATAGAATGGAGAAAATACAAGAAACGATTAACAAGGACCTAGAAGAATTAAAGAGCAAACAAACAATGATGAACAACACAATAAATGAAATATAAAATACTCTAGAAGGAATCAATAGCAGAATAACTGAGGCAGAAAAAAGGATAAGTGACTTGAAAGATAAAATAGTGGAAATAACTACCTCAGAGCAGAATAAAGAAAGAAGAATGAAAAGAATTGAGGACACTCTCAGAGACCTCTGGGACAACATGAAATGCACAAACATTCAAATTATAGGGGTCCCAAAGAAGAAGAGGAAAAGAAAGAGTCTGAGAAAATATTTGAAGAGATTATAGTTGAAATCTTCCCTAACATGGGAAAGGAAATAGACAATCAAGTGGAGGAAGCGCAGAGAGTTGCATACAGGATAAATCCAAGGAGAAACATGCTAAGACACATATTAATCAAACTCTCAAAAATTAACTACAAAGAAAAAATATTAAAAGCAGCAAGGGAAAAGAAACAAATAACATACAAGGGAATCCCGATAAGGTTAACAGCTGATCTTTCAGCAGAAAATCTGCAAGCCATAAGGGAGTGGCAGGACATATTTAAAGTGATGAAAGGGAAAAACCTACAACCAAAATTACTCTACCCAGCAAGATTCTCATTCAGATTTGACGGAGAAATTAAAACCTTTACAGACAAGTAAAATTTAAGAGATCTCAGCACCATCAAACTAGCTTTACAACAAATGCTAAAGGAACTTCTCTAGGCAGGAAACACAAGAGAAGGAAAAGACCTACAAAAACAAACCCAAAGCAATTAAGAAAATGGTAATAGGAACATACGTATTGATAATTACCTTAAATGTAATGGATTAAATGCTCCAACCAAAAGACATAGACTGGCTGAATGGATACAAAAACAAGACCCATATATACCACTGACTACAAGAAACTCACTTCAGACCTACAGACACATATGGACTGAAAGTGAGGGGATGGAAAAAGATATTCCATGCTAATGGAAATAAAAGAAATCTAGAGTTCCAATTCTCATATCAGACAAAATAGACTTTAAAATAAGACTATTACAAGAGACAAAGAAGGACACTACATAATATTCAAAGGATCAATCCAAGAAGAAGATATAACAATTATAAATATTTATGCACCCAACATAGGAGCACCTCAATACATAAGACAAATGCTAACAGCCATAAAAGGGAAAATCGACAGTAACATAATAATAGTAGGGAACTTTAACACCCCACTTTCACCAGTGGACAGATCATCCAAAATGAAAATAAATAAGGAAACACAAGCTTTAAATGATGCATTAAACAAGATGGACTTAATTGATATTTATAGGACATTCCATTCAAAAACAACAGAATATACTTTCTTCTCAAGTGCTCATAGAACATTCTCCAGGATAGATCATATCTTGGGTCACAAATCAAGCCCTGGTAAATTTAAGAAAATTGAAATCGTATTATGTATCTTTCCTGACCACGACACTATGAGACTAGATACCAATTACAGGAAAAAATATGTAAAAAATACAAACACATAGAGGCTAAACAATACACTACTAAATAACCAAGAGATCACTG
>NC_041226.1:49367875-49370967 GCF_002837175.3 Physeter macrocephalus | reverse complement strand
AAGAAGAAGAGGAAAAGAAAGAGTCTGAGAAAATATTTGAAGAGATTATAGTTGAAATCTTCCCTAACATGGGAAAGGAAATAGACAATCAAGTGGAGGAAGCGCAGAGAGTTGCATACAGGATAAATCCAAGGAGAAACATGCTAAGACACATATTAATCAAACTCTCAAAAATTAACTACAAAGAAAAAATATTAAAAGCAGCAAGGGAAAAGAAACAAATAACATACAAGGGAATCCCGATAAGGTTAACAGCTGATCTTTCAGCAGAAAATCTGCAAGCCATAAGGGAGTGGCAGGACATATTTAAAGTGATGAAAGGGAAAAACCTACAACCAAAATTACTCTACCCAGCAAGATTCTCATTCAGATTTGACGGAGAAATTAAAACCTTTACAGACAAGTAAAATTTAAGAGATCTCAGCACCATCAAACTAGCTTTACAACAAATGCTAAAGGAACTTCTCTAGGCAGGAAACACAAGAGAAGGAAAAGACCTACAAAAACAAACCCAAAGCAATTAAGAAAATGGTAATAGGAACATACGTATTGATAATTACCTTAAATGTAATGGATTAAATGCTCCAACCAAAAGACATAGACTGGCTGAATGGATACAAAAACAAGACCCATATATACCACTGACTACAAGAAACTCACTTCAGACCTACAGACACATATGGACTGAAAGTGAGGGGATGGAAAAAGATATTCCATGCTAATGGAAATAAAAGAAATCTAGAGTTCCAATTCTCATATCAGACAAAATAGACTTTAAAATAAGACTATTACAAGAGACAAAGAAGGACACTACATAATATTCAAAGGATCAATCCAAGAAGAAGATATAACAATTATAAATATTTATGCACCCAACATAGGAGCACCTCAATACATAAGACAAATGCTAACAGCCATAAAAGGGAAAATCGACAGTAACATAATAATAGTAGGGAACTTTAACACCCCACTTTCACCAGTGGACAGATCATCCAAAATGAAAATAAATAAGGAAACACAAGCTTTAAATGATGCATTAAACAAGATGGACTTAATTGATATTTATAGGACATTCCATTCAAAAACAACAGAATATACTTTCTTCTCAAGTGCTCATAGAACATTCTCCAGGATAGATCATATCTTGGGTCACAAATCAAGCCCTGGTAAATTTAAGAAAATTGAAATCGTATTATGTATCTTTTCCGACCACAGCACTATGAGACTAGATATCAATTAGAGGAAAAAAAACAGTATAAAATACGAACACATGGAGGCTAAAAAATACACTGCTAAATAACCAAGAGATCACTGAAGAAATCTAAGAGGAAATCAAAAAATACCTAGAAACAAATGACAATGAAAACATGACAACCCAAAACCTGTGGGAAGCAGCAAAAGCAGTTCTAAGAAGGAAGTTTATAGCAATACAATACTATCTCAAGAAACAACAAAAATCTCAAGTAAACAACCTAACCTTACACCTAAAGAAATTAGAGAAAAAAGAACAAAAAAACCCCAAAGTTAGCAGAAGGAAAGAAATCATAATGATCAGATCAGAAATAAATGAAAAAGAAGGAAACAACAGCAAAGATCAATCAAACTAAAAGCTGGTTCTTTGAGAAGATAAACAAAATTGATAAACTACTGGCCAGACTCATCAAGAAGAAAAGGGAGAAGACTCAAATCAAAAGAATTAGAAATGAAAAAGGAGAAGTAAAAACTGACCCCGCAGAAATACAAAGAATCATGAGGGATTACTACAAGCAAATATATGCCAATAAAATGGATAACCTGGAAGAAATGGACAGATTCTTGGAAAAGCACAACCTTCAGAGACCGAACCAGGAAGAAATAGAAAATATAAACAGACCAATCACAAGCACTGAAATTGAAACTGTGATTTAAAATATTCCAGCAAACAAAAGCCCAGGACCATATGGCTTCACAGGCGAATTCTATCAAACATTTAGAGAAGAGCTAACAGCTATCCTTCTCAAACTCTTCCAAAATACAGTACAGGGAGGAACACTGCTAAGCTCATTCTACAAAGCCACCATCACCCTGATACCAAAACCAGACAAAGATGTCACAAAAAAAGAAAACTACAGGCCAGTATCACTGATGAATATAGATGTAAAAATCCTCAACAAAATACTAGCAAACAGAATCCAACATCACATTAAAAGGATCATACACAATGATCAAGTGGGGTTTATCCCAGGAATACAAGGATTCTTCAATATACACAAATCAATCAGTGTGATACACCATATTTACAAATTGAAGGAGAAAAACCATATGATAATCTCAATAGATGCAGAGAAACCTTTTGAACAAAATTCAACACCCATTTATGATAAAAACCCTCCAGAAAGTAGGCATAGAGGGAACTTACCTCAACATAATAAAACATTTAGAGAAGAGCTAACAGCTATCCTTCTCAAACTCTTCCAAAATACAGTACAGGGAGGAACACTGCTAAGCCCATATATGACAAACTCACAGCCAACATCATTCTCAATGGTGAAAAACTGACACCATTTCCTCTAAAATCAAGAACAAGACAAGGAGGCACACTCTCTCTACTATTATTCAACATAGTTTTGGAAGTTTTAGCCATGGCAATCAGAGAAGAAAAAGAAATAAAAGGAATCCAAATCAGAAATGAAAAAGTAAAGCTGTCACTGTTTGCAGATGACATTATAGTATACATAGAGAATTGTAAAGATGCTAGCAGAAAACTACTAGAGCTAATCAATGAATTTGGTAAAGTAGCAGAATACAAAATTAATGCACAGAAATCTCTTGCATTCCTATACACTAATGATGAATAATATGAAAGAGAAATTAAAAAAACACTCCCATTTACCACTGCAACAAAAGGAATAAAATACCTACAAATAAACCTACCTAAGGAGACAAAAGACCTGTATGCAGAAAACTATAAGACATGGATGAAAGAAATTAAAGAGGATACAAACAGATGGAGAGATATACCATGTTCTTGGATTGAAAGAATCAACATTGTGAAAATGACTATACTACCCAAAGCAATCTACAGATTCAGTGCAATCCCTATCAAACTACCA
>NC_041226.1:49333544-49367651 GCF_002837175.3 Physeter macrocephalus | reverse complement strand
GATCCCTTTTGCCCCACTTCCTAGAGAAATGGAAATAAAAACAAAAATAAACAAATGGGACCTAATGAAACTTAAAAGCTTTTGCAGAGCAAAAGAAACCATAAACAAGATGAAAAGACAACCTTCAGAAATGGAGAAAATATTTGCAAACGAAGCAGCTGGCAAAGGATTAACCTCCAAAATATACCAGCATCTCATGCAGCTCAATATCAAAAAAATAAAAACCCCAATCCCACTACTGGGCATATACCCTGAGAAAACCATAATTCAAAAAGAGTCATATACAACAATGTTCATTGCAGCACTATTTAAAATAGCCAGGGCATGGAAGCAACCTAGGTGTCCATCGACAGATGAATGGGTAAAGAAGATGTGGCACATATATACAATGGAATATTACTCAGCCATAAAAAGAAACGAAATTGAGTTATTTGTAGTGAGGTGGATGGACCTAGAGTCTGTCATACAGAGTGAAGTAAGTCAGAAAGAGAAAAACAAATACCGTATGCTAACTCATATATATGGAATCTAAAAAAGAAAAAAAAATGGTTCTGATGAACATAGCGGCAGGACAGGAATAAAGATGCAGACTTAGAGAATGGACTTGAGGACACGAGGAGGGCTAAGGGTAAGCTGGGATGAAGTGAGAGAGTGGTATTGACATGTATATACTATGTAAAATAGATAGCTAGTGAAAAGCAGCTACATAGCACAGGGAGATCAGCTCGGTGCTTTGTGACCACCCAGAGGGGTGGGATAGGGAGGGTGGGAGGGAGAAGCAAGATGGAGGAGATATGGGGATATATGTATACATATAGCCGATTCACTTTGTTATACGGCAGAAACTAACACAACATTGTAAAGCAATTATACTGCATCTTTTAAAAATATATTTTTTAAAGATGTTAAAAAATAAAAAATGATAAATGATAAAAACCTAAAATGTATTGAGTACTTACTCTGTGTCAATCACGACACTAAGTGCTTTGCAGGCATTATCTCCTTTTAACTTCATCACAAATAATGTAGATGTTGTTGTATGTCTATATCACAGCTGAGGAGCGGAGAGCTACTGAGTCCTGAGGCATTAACCTAACCCCGCAAATTTAGCTTTCCTCTTCCCCAAGAAAATTCCTCTCCACGGGCTCTTATCTTAGCACTTATTTTTCAACATATGTCATGGCCTGTATCCCAACCCCGAATGGCAAATTTCCAAAACCTGCTACTATACCTAGTTAACGTAATCTAATTCATTTGTCCACAATCTTAATATAGCCAGTCGTCTTTTGCATTACCCTTGCTCAACATCTTCCCTTTTGAAAGGTTTATCTTCTTTTTTTTTAATGACAATACATTTTATTTTATTTTTATTTTTTTGTTAGTAATACAAGGGTTTTTTAAATTGAAGTATAGTTGATTTACCATGTTGTGTTAATTTCTGCTGTACAGCAAAGTGTTTCAGTTATACATATATATACATTCTTTTTTCATATTCTTTTCCATTATGGTTTATCTTAGGATTTTGATTATAGTTCCCTGTGCTATACATTAGGACCTTGTTGTTCATCCATCCTATATATAAAAGCTGACATCTGCCAACCCCAATCTCCCACTCCTTCCCTCCCTCTAGTATCTTCTGATAATATAGGAACCACTATCAAACATGATCTCAGTCCTAGAAATTTAACTCAGCCTTCTCTTCCCTAATTGAAATGAAACTCCACTGTCTTATTTAACTTTGCCCTTTGTCATAATACAAGCAACCTGCCCATCCCATCTTCAGAACTAAGCTCCAGGTATTAATGCAATCTGCTGGACTCACGTCCTCATCTTTGTCTCCCATAATGGACCCTTGTGGTATCGCCTGGTCTCTAGTGCCCCCTCTCCCGGGGACCCAGTCAGGTTGGTTCTCCTCCTCTGCTCACTCAGCTTCACAGAGAGGATAGTCACTGCCTCAGTCTGGCAGGGTTTCCTCCTCCCCCAAGAAATAAACTTTCAGAAATCTGTCTGGCTCCAAACCCAATATGGATTATACTTTCAAACTCAATATTCATTTAGCAGAGGTATTATTCTCCAATGGAAGTATGAGTTTGTGCCCCAAATTGTAATATAATTAAAATTATCTTTCAGCATCCTTTGGTGTCCCCCAAATAGATTACATCTAATGAATCAAGCCGGCAGGGTCATCCTTAGATATGTAGAGCCATGGGGAGATGTGAAATCAAATTCCTCAGGTTTTCCCTTTTTCACTTTCTTCCTCTGTTACGTTCCCTCTCCACAAAAGAAAAGTCCAAGGGCTGCCAGCTTTGGCACCTGAATCAGGGCTGCCCTCCTTGGGCTCTATACTACCACGTAAACTTACTTTCACTTGTTTATTTCACTCAAAACAAACAAACAAACAAATGACTCCTAACTTTTTCTCAATCAACCTCCTTTGACAAACACACTCCAGTGGCAATTACTTATAACAGCTTCATGCTCCATCCTCCTGGATAACAACTGTATATTTAATGTGCATATTTGGAAAGCAGACCCAACCATATAACCCAAAAGAATATATTTCCGGTTCTGAAGTTTCAGGAAATGTGATAAAAGATAAGTTAAAGTCAGGGAGATTTTCTTTATGTCTCTAAATAAGACCAACTGGAAACAGCTCTGTTGTTCGACCTTGGAGTTATGTTTCCAAATTTCATGAAAAGATACACCATCTTTAGAGAAGAGAAATGATATTTCTTGAGCACTCACTCTATGCCTAAGTATTATGAGTTTTGCATACACAATTTCATTTAATCCCTAATAGCAGTCATTCAACAGGTATTATTATCCCCCATTTTACTGTTGAAGACATTGGGGCTCGACGAGATTAGTTAGGTCCCAAATTTTTCTCCATTAAGTAACAGACCCAGAATTGGAACCCAGGTGTGCCTACCTCCTAACAATGGTCTTTATTCACACTGCTCAATTTAACCCTGTCCATTGATGGGTATGTTACCTAAGCGATTGCTATGTAATCATCACAGATATATCACTGTGTAATATGTTACGTGGTAAAAGGGACTTTGCAGATGTGATTAAGTGTATGGACCTTGAGATGGCAAGATTATCCTAGATTATCCAGGTGGACCCATTTTAATCACATGAATCTTAAAAGTGAAGAGCCTTTCCAGGATTTGTTCTGAGGGACAGATGAAGACCAAAAAAGTGTTTAAGGGAGATGCAACATTTCTGGCTTTGAATCTGAAGGAAGGTGGGAGTCTAAAGCCAAGGAATGAGGTGGCCTCAAGAAGCTGGAAGAAGGACTTCCCTGCTGTGGTTAATAATCATCCTGCCGATGCAGAGGACACAGGTTCTACCCCTGGTCTGGAAAGATCTCACAGGCTGCGGAGCAATTAAGCCCGTGTGCCACAACCATTGAGCCCACGTGCTACAACTACTGAAGCCAGCATGCTGCAACCACTGAGGCCTAGGCGCCTAGAGCCCGTGCTCTGCAACAAGAAAAGAAGCCAGTGCAATGAGAAGTCCATGCACCACAATGAAGAGTAGCCCCTGCTCGCCACAACTAGAGAAAGCCCATGCACAGCAACGAAGACCCAACACAGCCAAAAAAAAAAGGAAGAAGCCGGAAGAAACAAGGAAATAGATTCTCCCCTAGAGTCTCCAGAAAGGAACATAGTCTTGCTGACACCTTGATTTTAGCTCAGTGTGACCTGTGTCTGACTCCTAAATTATTGAACTGTCAGATCACATTTTTATGCTGTTTTAAGCCTGTACATTTGTGGCAATTTGTTACAGCAGCAATACAAAACTAATAAAGTGGCTTAATATTTGTAGAACAAATAAATGAATTAATCCACAGGTTGACCTTGTTTTTATAAACTGGACACCCATGTCAAGGATCAAAAGTGCAAAGATTTAACTCTCAAGTAGTCTTTTGTGAGTAGCCAGCTTTCCATGGAGTTTGGTAAATTGGGAGTTTTTGACTCAGTGAGATTTACATCTGTTTAATTTTGTTCTACATAGTATATTTCAAACACTGCTCAAAATGTATTTGCCTTGGGCTTCCCTGGTGGCGCAGTGGTAGAGAGTCCGCCTGCCGATGCAGGGGACACAGGTTCGTGACCTGGTCCGGGAAGATCCCACATGCCGCGGAGCGGCTGGGCCCGTGAGCCATGGCCGCTGAGCTTGCGCGTCCGGAGCCTGTGCTCTGCAACGGGAGAGGCCACAACAGTGAGAGGCCCGCGTACCGCAAATAAATAAATAAATAAATAAATAAATAAATAAATAAATAAATAAAATATATATGTGTATATATATATATATATATATATATTTGCCTTTGGGTGGATCTAATCAAAGAATCACAAAGACCCATGTACTGAGAACTATGAGCTTAATTACACTTGTTTTTGCTCTACTTGATCTCATGGTCATGTGAAATCAAGCTTCAGACCAGGCTGATTGCCTTTGCCCTAAAAGAGGAAACACATTTGTTCTTTAATGGTGTCTAAATGAGTCTAAACACAAGAATAAGCTAGAGAGATAGTATTGAAGATTCTTGACAACACACTCCAGTGGACACAGTGATCCTCAGATACAATACACCAGTATCTTACATGCCCTAGAAATGAAAGCTCTTTCCTTGCTGTAAAAGGATAGTCTTTTCTAGACTTGGAAGAGTTTGTTGTCACTTTTGCACATTTATTTCTATTTAACCAGAACACTCTAAGTGAAATAAATCATTAAAATTTATTCTGGGGTTCTTAAATATGACTAAAAAAGGTTTTAAAATGCACCATTTTTTAAAGCCGAAGGAGCACTTATCTGGCAAGTGCAAAACAACTAAAAATGTAAGAAATCTTATGTGAATTCTCAAAGTCAAAGATCAACAGAGAATAAGAAGGAATAGAACAGACGAATTTAAAGGAAAAAGTAAAAATCATCCCAGAGACTAAGGGGTATTTTAAAGCACTGTATGAGCTTATTTTTTTTAAAGTCCAAGAGAGTTTATCTTCTGGAATTCCAGGGTCAGAAGTTTAGAAAGAAAGGAAGAAAAGAAAGACGGTACAGAGAAGGAAGAAAGAGAAGGAAAAGGAAGTGAAGGGAAGGAGAAGGAAGGAAACAAAAAGGAGGGAAAGAGAAGCAGGAAGAATTTAGGCCGTTGTATTAAGTGAAATAAAAGATGTCTTACATACTGTTTTTTAAAATCTACCTGGGGCAATTTTCTTCAGGAGAATTGCTACCAAGACTTTTCAATTCACTGTGCTTTAGCGAGTTTAGCACAAAACCTTAATTTATTCTAAAGTTTAACACCCAGTCTTTTTAATACTTCCGCATTTACCACTCTGTATCTATATGACCTATTATCAAGCTGTCTATAATAATACCGGCTCTATTTAGAGATGATTTCCTTCTTTAGTACCCAAAGGATCGATACCATGCATACATTCTCCCAAATAGGCAGAACCGAATGATTAAGGGCATTGAGGGTTCTCCCGTGGATACTAGAAGGGGTTACGCTGAATGAAAATAAAGCTGATGTTTTTAAGTACAAAGTGGGTACATGGGGAATGATTAAAAACGAAAGAAGAGTTAGCTTTCCTGTGACTAGGACATGGGTAAGGTAGGCAAGTGGCTGTGGTTCTACAAGTGGTGAGAGCCTACGCTGAAGTTAAGAATCTCTGATGAGATAGTATGGCACCTGGGTGCTGAAGGACTGATCACAAAAAGCTGAAGCCTTGGAAAGGATGAAGACCCCCAGGTTCTAAAGAAAGGAACGACCATGTTGGACCCTGATGGCTACGACTACAGACAAGCTGCAGCTCTGCTGAGCCCAAAGGCAGTGCGCAACTCCACCCCAGAGTTCCACGTTTTTCTCTTGCTTATTCATCCATTGTTCTCAGTTGGGGGTCTTCTTCTTTTTTTTTTTTTAACATCCTTATTGGAGTCTAATTGCTTTACAATGGTGTGTTAGTTTCTGCTGTATAACAAAGTGAATCAGCTATACATATACATATATCCCCGTATCTCCTCCCTCTTGTGTCTCCCTCCCACCCTCCCTCCCACCCCTCTAGGTGGTCACAAAGCACCGAGCTGATCTCCCTGTGCTATGCGGCTGCTTCATTGGGGTCTTCTTGAAGAATATTTATTTTTTTTTTTTTGTGGTACGCGGGCCTCTCACTGTCGTGGCCTCTCCCGTTGCGGAGCACAGGCTCCAGACGCGCGGGCTCAGTAACCATGGCTCATGATCTTCCCGGACCGGGGCATGAACCCATGTGCCCTGCATCAGCAGGCGGATTCGCAACCACCGCGCCACCAGGGAAGCCCTGAAGAATATTTCTTAAACCTCAAAATGTCAGTGGTTAAGGATGCTACTTAATCACCCACCCCCAACAATCGCTAGCTGAGTCAGGACTCTGCAACCCCAAGCTTGAGAGCTCCCAGAAGTGTTACTCCAAGTCCAAACCTCTTCTCCCATTTCCAGTGCTGCCACCCAGGTAACAATGAAACCCAATGTCAGGGAACCGGAGCATGACCACTGTGCCACTGCAAGATTTCCACCGCATGGGGCTCCAGCCACCACCACATGTTACAGACCTGTATTACACACACACACACCTTTCTCTCAGGATGCATGATGTGTCATGGTGGCTGGACTGGAATGTACCTCCCAATCACCTGCCTTGCACTAATACCCAAGACATTTCTCTCTGACACTCAGGTTTGTTGTTCAGTCTAGCTTACTGCATTTAATGCCATCTTCATTTAACTCTTAGTGGCTTCCATTTTTTTTCTCCCTGAAATCGCATTTCCACTAGGTTCACCCCGACCCGTTAGCCAAAACTGCATACGTCCAAACATCAGAGTTCAACGGTGGTGCGGGGTAGTTTCCAGATAGATCCTCAGCCTCCGTGTAAATCAGTGGGTATCAGCAGGGCTGGGGGGAGTCCTAAAGTGAAGGTTCATAGAGGTAAAAAAGAGGATCTTGTGGTTCCAGAAGAGTGAATATTAAAAGAAAATAATAGGATTCGAGTGGGTTGCTGAGAGAATGAGTATGGACAAACTGAAGACAGTTAAGTGTAGTAATTCATAAGGAGGTTTGCTGCGAAAGGGAGCTGAGAAAACTTTTGATGAGGCTCTGGTTGCCCCCCTGGATCGCTTTCCCTGATGTGCTGATTTACATACTGGATTTGCTTTAGCAGTTTTTACTATTTCCAGGGACTGGAGATTATGGTGATCTTTAGTGCAATTTACTAAATATTTCTGGCTCTCCTTCAGAGCACACGGTAGGATTGAGCTTGCTTTCTCCCCATGTGACCTGTTGGAGTGATGTGTGTCACCTCCAGTTGGAAGCTTTAAGAATTAGTACAGGGACTTCCCTGGCGGTCCAGGGGTTAAGACTCCGTGCTTCCATTGCAGGGGTCATGGGTTCAATCCCTGGTTGGGAAACTAAGATCCCACATGCCGCGAGGAGAGGCCCCCAAAAAAAGAATTAGAGCAGAATTCACTACACTTTTTTCCCACCAAAGAATGGCAAACAACAACCTTCAAAACAGGGTCTGCTCCATCAGCCTGGGTCCTGGAGTGAGGACACATGAACCAGGGTCTTCAATGAAGACCTGACTGGCAAGTCGCGTGCATAAGAAATAAATCTTTGTGGCTGAAAGCCAATAAGATCTCGGATTGTCTTTTACCAGAGCATAACCTAGACTAGCTCAACTGACACAAGAACGTTATCAAATTTACTTATATTTTTAACAATATATAGAAAACAAATTTAGACTCGATCTGCATTTGTTATCTAAATAAGTCACCTAAAATGAGGTTAACACCATATCTATCCTACCTATTGTAATAAATTACAAATATTACATTCAAATGTTAACTCCTGAAGCTGTGTCATGTTTTATGGATGTTGTATTTCATTAACCTGATTGAATGTAACCCCCATTTAAGTGGCAGTTTTAGGAAAAAAATCATGTTAGTTTCAAAGTACATAATCTTAAGTAAGGATAATAGTAAAATATCACAGTTGGAAATTCCCTGGCGGCCCAGTGGTTAGGACTCGGTGCTTTCACTGCCAGGGCCCAGGTTCAATCCCTGGTCGGGGAACTGAGATCCCGCAAGCTGCACAGCATGGCTATATACATATATATGTATGTATATGTGTGTGTGTGTGTGTGTGTGTGTGTGTGTGTGTGTATCAGATTCTGTGTTTTTTTAGCTCCTTTCAGGAACCCCAAGAACACTTGAAAGCCTCTTCTGCCTAAAAAGACAAGTGGAGTGATCTGTCATGTTTATAAGCAGTCACCAAACTGTCACCTTAATCAGAACAGATTCAGATTATGACAATATAAAACTTCCCTGAACCCAGCTTTAAAAAAAGAAAAAAAGACAATATTGAACATTTTTAGATGATCTTTTAAACACACACACACAACCATAATCCTTCACACTGAATAAGAGAAAAATTTTGTCCCTCAGCATGTTATACATGGACTCATCCTTAATTATGTCAAAGAATGCACACACAGAGACACACACATATCCTTACAAAAATTTCAATAGATTTTTCCATTCTCAGCAATGAAATGATGCTGTTCGTGTTTTGTGATGCCCTTTGATGTGGCATCGAGTTTCTTTAAATCATTCCTTGGCTGGTTTGAAATCATTTCCTTTTATCATTTTTGCATCAGGATAAAGACAAACAGTATTGATGCTCAGTCATCACAACCCCTTTAGGTTTTTTTTTGTGTGTGTGTGGTTTGCGGGGCTTCCTCTGCTGTGGCCTCTCCCGTTGCAAAGCACAGGCTCCGGACGCGCAGGCCCAGCGGCCATGGCTCACGGGCCCAGCCGCTCCGCGGCACGTGGGATCCTCCGGCTTCCCTCTGCTGCGGTCTCTCCCGTTGCGGAGCACAGGCTCCCGACGCGCAGGCCCAGCCGCTCCGCGGCATGTGGGATCCTCCCAGACCGGGGCGCGAACCCTGTTCCCCTGCATCGGCAGGCGGACGCGCAACCACTGCGCCACCAGGGAAGCCCCCCCTTTAGGTTTTAAAAACAGTTTCCGTTTATGGTATGAAGCAAGCAGATTCACACCATAGGGCTCTGCTGCTTTTTATAATCTGAGGGCCTTTGGCATGGAATGGTGTCCGTTTGCAAATCGTCCGCTTTGTGCTAACTTTCTATCTGCTTAGTTTGTAGAAATTTTCCACTAGGAGACCCAAAAGGCCACAAAACCCTCATATTCTCTATGGGCGGGCAGCAATGTGGACAGCAGTCAGAGAAGGGAGCTGAGCGTGTTTTGTCAGGGAGCCACGTGAAGAGACAGTTCTTGGCTACATTGAGAGCTGCTCTGTATTTATCTGTGATTGAAAGGTGTGTAAATCATAGATCCCTCAGAAGTGCTTACACACAGTAGTCACCTTGTAAAAATGAGTGATTCTCTAGCTTTTATTTGACACTGTTCGTGTATAGACATATGACCAAACTCTAGTGAAAATACCAACTTAAAACACAGCTGTGACACTTGCTTTATGCTCTTGGAAAAATCATCTCATTGCTTATCTGACAACTCACTTCCAAGACATGTGTCTTTATTTTTCTTTCAAGTTTCTCTTTCCTTTATTTTTATCTTCCACTTTTAAAACTGGAGATCTAGTAGAGAGGAATAATATTCCTTTCTCCCAGGCATGAGACTGTGTTCCTAAGTGTCTGAATGGTGTTTCTTGTTATTATTATTATACTATCGATATTATAATAGAACAGATAGAGCTTGAACTCTAGACCAAGATTGTCTGGGATCTCTTATTCTCTGTTACTCTCTGGTGGTACAATTTTATCAATTATCTTTACCTCATCTCCTTATGTGTTCCTGTGAAGACAAACCTATTTAATAAATGTAAAGATTTTAGAAAAGATTCTGGCACATAGTTAACTGCTACTTATATGTTTTCCATTGTTACTCATAGAAAAAGTAACAACTCATAGCAGAATATCTACTTCTAACACAATTGGTTGCAAGAAAGGGTAATTATACTGGTAAGGTTATACTGAGGACCCCCAAATTCCCTAGAATAAAAGGTTAAATTACAAACCAGCTGAGAGAGAGCCACTACTTCAACAGAGAAGTTAAATAGCACTCCTCCACCCTTATAAATCTTTCCTTATCTAGCTAATAAACACTGATCTTTAATGTCCAGATCAGCTTTCACCACAGTCCTCTGGACATGAGGCCAGGGAAGCTCACTGAAATAAAGCCTATATCTGCATAGCCCCATCTAATCACAATTCTCACAGTGTATGTGAAAGGAGGTCCGTAGCCACCTCTAAGGACCTGTACACACTTGACAATGCAACAACTCACAGAGTAAAATCAGCAGTTTCTGTGAAGTAAAATGGCATATCAAGTCATTATTGCTGAGCCCTTCAGAGGCCACAGTAAAAAGCAGAATATTGTCATCTTTGGTTCTAAACATCAACCCATTTTATTAATTTATTCATTTATTAAACTACTCAACTAAAAATAAACTAATCAAAGACAAATGTTGAGACTTCCATTTTCAGTAGGGAAGAACTCATTAATTATAATAATCTCTCTCATTGAGGAAACTAAAAATTCTGGATAAAATATTTTTTAATTTCTCCAAAACAACAAAATCTAACAAGATGGTGAAGAATTTTTTGATCAAAACCCACAGAATTGAGAAACAGAAAGATAAGCTAGGCACTCAAAGTTTCTTTAACCTAAGGTTATTTGTTAATTTGGTGGGGTGGGGGAGGGGGAAGATCATCAAAACAGAGTTGCACTTTTGCAGACTATTGGAGCTGTCAAAGCCTAGGGCCCCAAATCTGGACCTCTGATAAACCAGGCCCCAATTTCAGCCCCAAAAATCTGAAATTGAGAACTGAATGGAGAGATTTTGCATAGGTTAGACACAGCTGAAGAGAGAATTTGTGAACTGAAAAATAGATAATAAAGGATTATTCAGAAAGTAAACAAATAGACAATGTAGTGAGCAGAAGGATAGGTCTGAGGGAATGAAATAAAGGCATTATTGAAAGATACACTTAATTCCCAGAACTAAGGAGAAACATCAATTCACAGAGCCAAGAATCCCAAGAAATCACCCACAGGATAAATGAAAAGATATCCATATTTAGATACATCATAGTAAAACTGCAGAAAAACAGAGATAATTAATGTCATCTCATCGAATAAGGCAATTACAACATAAGAAGTTATGGGTGAGAGTAGGGTATGTAAGAGACACGTTACCAGCCTTGTTTTATGGTCTGGTTTTGTTTTGATATTGCACAATTAAACTTTACACACAAACCACTTTTCCTCTGTTTACTTAAATGCAAAAGAACACTTTCACTTTTACTTAGCTCAGGATACAATAGTGAATCCACAGGGAAAGTCCAGCTTCCCTGGTCTCCCTCAGTTCCACAGGGACACTCAGAGCAGCAAATACAAATCTGAGAAATCTAAGAAGGCCTCATCAGTTCCCAACAATGCAAAAGTATCTCACAGCCCATTTTCATGTCAGCAGTGAGAAGGGGGAATCTACACAAAGACCCCACACACATATAATCATTTCTGAGGGAGACACACAGGTGGCATTCCTACTTAACAAGTAACACCCAATGCATTTCTCTTAACAGGATACATTCAACTTAATAAAGAATACATTCAAAATGCATATAATATTTTTACTCCCAAATAGAAAACAAAAACTAAGGCTTGTAATTCCTTACATATTAGTACCCAGAAGAATGTTCTACACACAAGAAGCTGATTTATAGCGTACTTATTGTAGTATAATATGAAGTTTATCATTCTTCTCCAAAACCAATGATTTAATAGGAAGCATCATGTAATGGGCCCAGACAGACTCAAGTTCCAGTGTCAATCCTGCCATTTATTAGCAGTGTGGTCTTACAAGATTTCATTACCCTCCTCTCTGGGCCTCCATTTCCTTGTCAAGATATTGGTTCAGTAGACAACAGTGGGACTGAGTCTATGACGTATACCCCTGACCTACAATCTCAAGGTAATATCTTTCCCCAATTCTATGTAATATTTTCAGTTACTACCATGTCATGTAATAGACTCTGGAACCAGAATGCTTGGGTCAGAATCCTGGTATTTACACTTATGTGATCATGGGCAAGTTAGTTAAACTCCCTGTGCTTTAGTTTCCTCATCTATAAAATGAAGATGCTTAAAGCATCTAACTTTTAAGGTTGTTGCAAATGTAAATGAATAAATATCTGTAAAGTGCTTAGAACAATGCTTGGCACATAGTAGGCACTCAACTATATTATTATTACTATTAACTATAATTATTAGATTGAATGATGAAATTGCCATTCTTAAGCAAATACTGGCAATTTCATATAGTTCAACATTATATTGTATGACCCTGCCACATGTCACTTGTGGGTACCTGGCCAAAGCTGAGCTAATGACTCTCTTCCTGGGCATTTTTTTTTTTGAGTTGGGACCAAGAGAAGAGTAGTTATGCTGAAAGATGTAAAACTCAGGAGCCATTAGCAATAATATTTCCCATCATGTAAAGAAAATCAGTAATAAACAGGAGCGAGAGAAGAGAGAGAAACTAAAAGTCCACAAGCAGAGCAGCAATGGTAGACAGTATCCTGATGGCCTTGAGATCTAATTCTATCCAGCTGTCTGCAAAGCTCAGCTGCAGTCTCACAGCTGATTTATTCTGAGATGACCTGGCATACTTCTCCCTACAAATTAAGCTTTTGCTTAAACATTTTCAAATAAGGTTTCTCTTTCTTGGAACTAAAGAGCTCCTGCAAATATATTGTTTATAAGCTTAAAATAATCACATCTATCCGGAAGGATTTTGAGCATATTAAAGGAATGGATATAATGTATATGATGATTCACTCAAAGTATCTGACAAGAGGGAAAACATGAATAAATGGTGGCTTTTATTAATTCTATCACTGTAATCTAAATTATCAGGTACACATGTTGTCAAAGACATAGGCCAATACAGAGGGTTAGATTATACCATATGAGATGCAGATATGATTCAAGACAGTTGAAATAAAATGTTTTGCCTGGCCATTATTTTGTAGAATTTCCAAGAAAGCGCATCTCCAAGTTCTAGCTCTGTGTAAGTTTTCCAACTTCAAGCTTTCCCAAGTAGATTAATCACGTTTTTATTATGAAATGAAATTCATCCAACCCCCAAATTGTGTTTATGTTAAGGCTTTGTTCCAACTCATCTAATCTCCTTTCTTTTTTAAGAGACTTCCTGAGATGGCTGACCTGTTAGTTACTTCTGGTCTTTGCCTTCATGTTTCATGTTGCCTTCCACATTGGCCTGACTCCTAACCACTGGCATTCCCTTGGAATTAATAATTGCATTTAGCAAGGTCACTAGATACAAGGCCAACATTATGTTTCAAAGCAATTTTATGTTTCTATAACAGCAACAAATAAGTATAAAATAAATTTAAGAAATCACATTTACGATAGCAACATGACACATAAAATGTGATAATAAATGTAATTTCAAAAACTAGCACAGTCTCTACACAAAGACTACATAACATTTTTAGGAGAAATTAAACAAGTCCTAAATAACTTTTCACAATTTGGAACACTGAATCCTCTCCAAATTGATCATTTCAACCCATCTCCAAAAAGAAAGTCCTCAGATTATATTTTATGGAAATGTATAAGCTTCATCTAAATGACCAAGAATAACTGAGATAATATTAAAGAAGAAAAATGGTGGAGGATTTTAAAGGTTTTATAATAAAGCTGTGCTAATTAAGACAGTGTAGTATTAGTGCAAGGATAGAGAAGGTCCAGAAGAGAAATTTCAGAAATAGAACAAAAGAGAAAATCCAGAAACAGACCCACACATATAAGGACACTTGACATAACAAAAATGGTACTGCAAAAAATGATACTGGGAAAGGATGGACTTTTCAGTAAATGATCCTGAGATAACTGGGTAATCATATGGAATCAACTGAACATTGACTCCTAACTAAGACCACATGCAAAAGTCAATTCCAGATGGATTATTGATCTAAGTGTTAATGGTGAAACCATAAGGCTTCTAGAAACTAATGCAAGAGAATGTCTTCAAAACTTTGCAATAGGCAAAGATTTCCTAAACAGAACTAAAGAACTTATTAACATAAATTGAAACTAAGAAATTCTGTTTATCAAAAGAAACCTTCAGGGCTTCCCTGGTGGCGCAGTGGTTGAGAATCCGCCTGCCGATGCAGGGGACACGGGTTCGTGCCCCGGTCCGGGAAGATCCCATATACTGCGGAGCGGCTGGGCTCGTGAGCCATGGCCCCTGAGCCTGCGCGTCCGGAGCCTGCGCTCCGCAACGGGAGAGGCCACAACAGTGAGAGGCCCGCGTACCGCCAAAAAAAAAAAAAAAAAGAAACCTTCAAGAGATTTTAAGAGGTTAGCCACAGATTGGGAGAAAATAGTGTCGGAAACACTTATAAACGAGTGACACTTATGCCAAATATATAAAGAACTCCTCAATAGAAACATGAGCAAAAGTCTAAGACACTTCATGAAAGAGGATATACAAATGGCCAGTAAACATAGAACAGCATGCTATTCTCATTAGTCACCAAGAAATGAAAAATAAAAGATAATACTACACATTCCAAATAAAACCAAATTTAAAGAGCCAAAATTAAGAAGCTTAACAAAACTAAGCAGTACTGAAGATATGGAAGAACTGGAAATTTTGTATACTGCTGGAGGGAATGCAAATTGGAAAAAAATGTTTTGGAAAACTGTATGACAATAGAGGGAAGTAGGAGGGAACTTTTGAAGTACTGGGACTATGCTGTTTCTTGATCTGGGAGGTGGTTATTCGTCAAGCTATAGTCTTGTGATTTGTGCAAATATCATAATGTGCAGTATGTATGTTATACTGCATTGAGTATATTTTTTGTTTAGTTTTTTTTTTTAAACTGGCCAAGTTCTTTTCACACATTGATTAGGTATTTTATGGTAAGTTGATGGTAAATTGGATTTTATTTCTTATTTTCAATGACACTATAATCTCAATGATGAAAATTTGATCTTAAAAAGATGCTACAGCCAAATTAGAAAAAAATGCATATACCAATCATTATAATAGATAATATTACTGCATTTTAACTTCAGCAATGTAATCATCCTCAAAAACTACTTCTACAGGGAACGTCTGAGCAAAGGTAAAAGCAGTGAACCAAACATGCTCTCTGATCTCTGAGATAGATCAGTCCACAAATATTTATTGGCTCTTTATCATATATAACATGAGATATTATAAAGAACTCAAAGAAACTTGGACTTGATCTCTTCCTAGGAGGTTTGAAATGTGATGGGGAACAAATTGCACTTAAGTACTTGAAAAAAAGCATTTTTTAATCCAATGCATTAAACGATTATAGTAAATTGTACAAGTTGCCAAGAGAAAGAAAGCCTTGTAGATGGGTCTGGTCAAGGAACACTCTCTGGAGGAGGTAGTTTTAGCAAGATTTTGATGAATATATTAAGGGTGCATTGAGTGCTGAAGGCTAATGATTAGATAAGGTTGGAATGCTTAAAATTAAGTCATCATTGAATAAATGAATGTTGGATATAGATTGTGTAAGCCTAAGGAGAGTAGGGAACCACTGAAGGCTTTGAGCCAAGAAATGATATGATTTGCTCCCTCAAGAAGAAGTTAATCACCCGTTCCTCCCATAACATGTATCTTAAACTAATTCTGATATGAATTATAGTTTATTCTTCCTATGCTTATCTTGCTCATTAGATAGTAACTAACCCTCTCGAAGTCAAGCATCAATTAACAGTCATCTCTCTTTATCCTAGAACATCCAGATTAGAGCCTTACACATGGTTAGCACTCTATAGTTGTGTGTTAAGTTAATCAGTCAATAAATCAGTCAGTAATACAGGTAAAATAAAGACACCCATCAACAAACATATAATAAATCTAGAGTAGTGGCTTTAATGAGTTAATTGTGAGGTTATAAAAATGAAAAAGAGGTGATTGGAAAAATTAGAAAAAAGCAAAATAGGTTCCTAGTGAACCTAGGAGAAAAGAAGACTGAGTTGTCTGGGGGGAATCTGCTAGAGAGCTTAGAAGCTGTCAAGAGAGTCACTGCTTGAAAACTTCCTGGCTCCTGAATTGGTAGTGAGTATGAAGTGCTTGGTATATTGGGCACCAGCTCCTTTAGGACCAAGTAGGTTGGTATTTACGTACTCTCACCATAACTGTATTTACTTTCTTTTGGAAATTAATAGATAAATCTAGTATCGTAATTAGTTTGGGAAGTCATGAGATGAAACATGCTCTGTAAGAAGAGGCGAATTATATACGTTCAACCATTTAACTGTTTTCAGCTTCTAATCATTACTGCTGAAAATATTCAAAAATAGGCAATAAAAAGAGAAGCATTCGTTTTTCTTATAGCTTTTAACCGACTTAATGATCTTTAAAGTGACTTTTGGTGTCTTTA
Source organism: Physeter macrocephalus (assembly GCF_002837175.3). Taxonomy (NCBI): domain Eukaryota; kingdom Metazoa; phylum Chordata; class Mammalia; order Artiodactyla; family Physeteridae; genus Physeter; species Physeter macrocephalus. Next base: position 49,351,124 of record NC_041226.1, on the reverse strand, counting down.
AATGGAGAAGTGTTACTGTGTAGATTTAGCAAAACAGACCTGAGTAAACCTGTCTCCTCGATGATGATCAACTTGCATTTCCTTTTTACTTAACAGTGTCAAAAAGAGCATTAAGTGCACTAAAGCACAGCACCCAGTATATAGCTAGATCATAGTAGGTATTCAATAAATGTTCATTTTCCTTCAATTATGCTAAACCAGGTAAAACACAAGTTAATACACTATGGATCAGGTAAAGATTTTTTCCATGCAGATGTTTTGCTTTCAAATAACTCTGACCCTACTAAGCAAATATTATTGTGTATGTCATTAAATTTTTATAATAATTAAATTATATTTGTTAATGAAATTAAATAATAATTCAGTTAACTTATTATGACAATTGAATTATCTTTCATAACTTGACATCCAATCCTTCTCATCTTTATCATCTTTAACTTCTTGGAATCTCATATTAAATACATTCCAAATAGATGTACTCTTTTTAGGAAGTCAAATGCATCATCCTCCATTACCGACATCAAAGCAACTACTATAGAACCCTAGTCAGTCTTATAGAACTAAATTAGCAAGGAGAAACCATATAGCTTTGCACCATGGTTTAAAACTATACCAGATATAATAGGAATCTGATGCAACTCTAGTATCTGCATTACCATGTAGATAGAATACTGAATCAAATACAAACTTTGTCTTAGTATAATAAAGTTGAGTATGACCAGTTGACTATTGCAGCCAATATCTAACTGCAGTTACCAAAAAGGGAATCACAGGATATAGTTCTAGCAGAAAACAAACTCTTTCCAGGTTATTGCTTTGGCTTCCGTGGGGCTCAGTGCATTTCCTATAGTCAGTAACTATAAAGTCATAATTGCACAGACTTCTAAATGTCATAAGTCTAATCTCTACCTCATCTAATTAGCCATCCTGTTAAACTACTTTGCTCATTGGTGTTTTGGTATAACTAAATGAATAAACAAACAAACAAATGAGCTATTAGGACAATAAGCTAACATACCTCCTGGTAAATTCTGAGATCATTTATATGTTGTGTTTTCTTCCAGGTCAAGCATTTCTTTGATGTATTTATTTATAATATGTATAGCAAGAGCTGTATTTATTATGTTCACTAAACAAGATAGGCCATAGTGTATTAATATATAGCTTTAAATTACAGACGATTTCTAGTTATTAGTAGGGAAAAGGAGTGTTAGCACTACCCTTCCTGCCTGTGTTTATATTAGTGCCTTCTAATATGACTGTCTAATGCTGCATGAGCTTTGTCTGAGCAGACTGTCAGTTATGTGGGAGGTTTCTTTTTTTTTCCCCCCTTCCTCTCTCTCTTTCCTTGATGACTGTTGTTTGATGGATGCTGTGTGAGGGAGAATGTGGTGTTTGGTTGATGTGTGGTGGGCAAGGAAAGTACTGCATTCTCAAATAAATGACACAAATTCCTTCCTGACAAAAGAAGTGAACAGTAGAAATGAACTCTCTGAATATATCTGCAGTAGATAAACAGACCACACCATATAAGTAATGCCTTGATTTCTCTATGACCAAAAGTGTCCGTTAGTTACCAGTGAGAGATAATCCCGACGTAAGAACAAATCTCAATTTTATATGCATCCCTGCTGCTACTGAAACTCAAAGCTCAGAGGATGCTTTCTTCTCTCATGCATGTTGGACCTACAGCTGAAAATAAAATACATGTGTAGTTAACCATATCTGAAAGGTACAACTGTACATTTTGTGGCACGGTTAGGGAAGCAGGCAAACCTTTCTGGGAAACCTGTGGGCTTAGTCCGTAAATAATGCCTGCTTTGAAATATTCATCCTAAAATTAAGGATCATAAGACTTCCTCTACAGAGCACGAATGGCAAGTCAGACTCACAGAGCAAATTTAAATTGCGATGATTGAGTGTCTAAAACATCTTGAGTAATTTTGAATAATACGTAGTGTGGCATATATATAACTTTATGAATTACATGATCCTAGAAAGATTAAACGATCACTCATCTGATTCCAAGGTGAGAGGAGAAATTGCAGAAGATGCTATTTGGGAATTAACTGCGAAGTGTCTCAAGATCCAGCCTTCCTTGAATTCAAAAAGGAACCTCCTTTTTTCCCCAAGTTCTGTTTCGGTACATTCCAAAGCACCTGGAGCCTTTTAAGATTACGTTTTTTTAACTTTCAAAAACCATGTTTGCCATAGGACAGAGGTGATAGAGTAGTGAAAAGACAGGAAAGCACTCCCACATTCATACTTGTGTATGAAAGCAATGGAGGTAGCTGGATGATTGGTATCACTGTTCTTGACTAGCCTGGAGCTTTCATTCAGAAAACAGAATGGAAAGTAAGGTTGGCATACTCAATATTCAGAAAAAAATTAAATTCATGATAGTTAGAAAAATCATTTTCCTTTTCAATCAGAAAGATGTTTTGCAGCAATGGGAAAAAATATTTAAGTTGGATTTTTAATAAACTAAACTTTTCGGTCCTAAGGTTGTTTCTTTACTTTTGTTCCAGTTTCAGAATTTTTTTTTTTTTTTTTTTTTTTTGCGTACCCGGGCCTCTCACTGCTGTGGCCTCTCCCGTTGCGGAGCACAGGCTCCGGACACGCAGGCTCAGCGGCCATGGCTCACGGGCCCAGCCGCTCCGCGGCATGTGGGATCTTCCCGGACCGGGGCGCGAACCCGTGTCCCCTGCATTGGCAGGAGGACTCTCAACCACTGCGCCACCAGGGAAGCCCTCCAGTTTCAGAATTTTAAATGAAATTGCATAGAGCTCTTAATTCTCTTTCATCAATTTAAAAATCTACCTTGTTTTGTTTTTCCATTAAATAGAACCTTGGTAATCCAGACATCTCCTTGGGTTGATAATTGCCCTTTCTCTTTTCTTCTTTTCCCCAACCTCTTTCTTTCGGGACTTTTAAAGCATGTACATCTTGGCCTAATAAGAAGGTTTGTACTTAGAAATTGCCGTAAATGCTATGCCTCAGAACTTATCTTTGAACTGCTCAATATCCACTACAGTTGGAGCCAAGAAACACTGGTTATTAATGTCTTGTGAGTGTTTTCGGATTTTCCTAACTATGTTAGGTTACCTAGAATCTAATTGAAGAATTTTCAGAGAACCTTATTTTACATGACATTACCCTACCTTTGAGATATAATCTAGTGATGTGATCTTCAGTTTTTATTTACTTTTTCAAAGATCCTTTGGCATTTATTAAATTTCAAACCTCTTTTTATTTTGTATAACTAAATTTATTCCTTCCATATTTACACAATCAATGCTTCTGTAACCTCGATTTTTCCTCTCTTAAAAAAATAGATTATTTTGATCTATGTGTAATAACGTATTCCAATGGTTTCTAATCACATTTGAGTTTTGACAATGATTATATTTGATTAATCAATGCATTCCATTGCTTTCTCACCTATATGTGTTTGAATTAAGTCAAATACAATTAATCTTGTTTTGAGACTTTCCACAATACATTTTGACATACCCAGACACCCTTGTATGCAAAAGCAGTCTTCAGAATTTACTGTTTCCAGTGCTAGCCATGCTGTAGCCTGGGTAATATCTTCCAGATTCAAAAATTATATCTGGATCAGAGTTGACTCCCTGTGCATCCCTAGAATTCTTGGAAAACAAAGGTTATGGGCACATAGGAGTTTAGATTAAGAAGAGATTGTACCAAACCCCTCATCTTTCAGAGGAGCAAACCGAGCCCTAGGCAGTAAAGGGACATGTCCAAGGTCCAGGTTCCCGTTCATAGGACCAGGAGCCAGAGATTTGGGTAGTGTTCCTTGCCCTGTTTCTGAGTTGAAGACTAACAAGTTAGTTAACTTGTACCATAGCCTCTTTACTTTAAAATGACTGGTTCGTGCCTCTTAGGGAACATGTGTCTCATGAGGAAACTTTAAAACAACTTCATTCGCTTAGAGAAAGAAATAACTGAATATGTGCTAATGTAAAGGGTAGGAAAAATGGCAGCTAATTCTTTCTTGCCAATGTTTTGCTAATCTTTCGCTAATTATATGGTTTTGGAGCCTCTCTTTCCTCTTTAGAGAAATGAGACTAACAAGTAATACCTGATTTGGTTTTTTCTGGCATTTACCAGCTATGAAAATAAGTGCACTGTAAATACATAAAAGCACAAGCTAAACATGTGATACCAACCATATATAGAATTAAATTATTACATATAAAACTATTCCATATTTCATAATTCCTTATGAAAAAATAGACTATCCTATGTGAATTTCTGTGGAATTTTCATTCTAGACTATTCCACATGAATTTCCATATCAACTATATTCACCTTCAAACACACTTCTCCAGAGGCAAAAAGATATATGTATGTGAGAGTGGTTGGTAGATAGATAGATAGATAGATAGATAGATAGATAGATAGATGATAGATAGACATAGATAGATACGCACACATACATATACAGAAAGGGAGACTCTTCAACTTGACCTACACAAACTGTCCTACAAAAAAATTGTGAAATGTTTAGCTGATCTCCAAGATTTGTAGACAAGTATCTTGCATGTTTTATAGATAAATATGATAATTATACTACTACCAGTCATTATGCTTTTTCTCCTAGCCTCGTTTTTCAAATTCAGTAAAACTCCCACTGGAACATGATTCAAAAAGTTCATTCACAAAATGTAGGGTTGCATTATTGTGAGGATAAGAGTTGTCGAGTTACCTCCATTCTGGTGATATTCACTCGCCCTCCATTTCAGCAGCTCACTCCCCTAACCCATACTCTGCCTAGGAATTATGGACTGAATTGTGTCCCTCCAAAATTTGTATGCTGAAGCTTTAATCCCCAATGTGACTATATTTGGGGATATGGCTTAAGGAGGTAATTAAGTTTAAATGAGGTCAGAAGGGTGGATCCTAATCCAGTAGGACTGGCGTCTTTATAAGAAAAGGAAGAGACACCAAAAATGCCAGCCTACAAAGGAAAGGCCATGGGAGGACATAGAGGGAAGGTGGCATCTGTAAGCCAAGGAGACAGGTCTCAGGAGAAACCAACCCTGCATGAATCTTAGACAGCACCTTGATCTTGGACTTTTTAGCCTCCAGAACTATGAGAAGTAAATTTCTGTTGTTTAAGCCACGTAGTTGGTACACTTGGCGTGACCTTTAAAACCATAAAGTTCACACTGTTCTTTTACCACAACTACCCATCCTTCCACCTTACCAATTAACAACCCCAATACTCTTCTCTCTAAGCTCAGTGAGAACTCTAGTCCCCAAACACTGATTTTCATCTCATGTTAATCTCTCTAGAGCTGTTCATAAGATAGGTCCAATCAGTAGGAAGCATGTGCATCCATCAGGTGACAGTTCACAACACGTTAGTATGTAACCCCTGTACTAACCTTGTTCTTTCCAGCATTACTAATGATCTCCATATTACATTCAAACTAATGGGTATTTGTATGATCCTTACTTCACTTGACATCTCTCCAGAATTATCCTCTAGATCACTCCTTCTTCTGGAAGCTCTTCTCTTCCCCATATTTTGTAACACTACTCTTCTCTACGTTCTATTTTTCTTCTGTCTGAACATTTTTTTTCTCTCTTTTCCTTTCTGGACCCCTCCACTCCAGCTGCCCCTTAAATGTCAGTGTTCCCCAGGCTCACTGTCCGCTCCCTTCTCTTCACATTATTATGTTCACTCTTTCATTGGATGAACTCATCCACATTCATGGCCTCAACAACAATGCAGATACCCACATCTTCCAGTGTGCAGCCCCATCTTTTATCCTTGATTTCTCTTCTGACCTGTAGATGGAGGTATAATTGTCTTTTCTGTCTAGATATTTCAGGAGCATTCAAATGTAACTTCTGCTAGACTAAACCTAGCATATATCCATGAAATCTTTTTCAACAATCAACAAACAATTCATCCATTTATCGGGACCAGAAAGCAATCCACAAATTGCCCTACCTAGAGGTTTCCATTTTCCCTTTGCTCACACTCTCTCTCTCTCTCTCTCTCTCTCTCTCACACACACACACACACACACACACACACACACACACACACACACACACACTTACCACTTGCCAGTACTGTTGAGTCTATCTCCTTAAAATTTCTCATATCTATTTACTTTTCCCGAGCCCCACTACCTAGTTCAGGTCTCGGTTGTTTCTGTCCTGGACTATTATGCTAGCCAGCTATGCTGGGTACTTTTTTTTCCCATCATCCTCCCACCTCAAGATACTTTCTCTCCATTTCTCTACCCTCCTCTACGCCCCAAGAGGCTAACCTCTACTTACTGCAACTCCCAGCTTTCCTCCTCTGTGGCTTCCCATTGGGTTCAGCTTCTGGTAATAGGAATAAGTCAGGAACAGCTTCCTACCATTGTGGTTCCCTGGGTGCTTCACCATCCTTTGTTAATTCCCTTAACCCTGCTCACACCCCTGTAAACAGTCCTTCAGTAATCTCTCTACAGTTAAGGCCTCTGAAAGTGCCATCTCTTTCCTGCCAAGATTCTAACTGAAACTCGGGCTAACTCATATCCCCGGTTCCAGTCCATTCCCACCCATCCTATGCTACCACTAGACTAATAGAGCTTAGTCACAAATCTGATGATAGTTCCTCAATGACCTATAGTGGTGTTCAAGTTAAAGTCCATATCCCTTGGCTTAGCCCACAAAGCCCTCTATGATTTGATCATATCTATGATCTAGACTTATCTTCCACACTGCTCTTTCCTTCCATAATGGAAAACTATATGCTTTTCCTCAAACAAACCATGCTAGTCATTCCTCCTTTTCTTTCCTTTCTGTTTTCTTTTAATAGAATTCTCTCTCTCCAGCTAGCTAAATTCTATTTTGTAAAACTTCAGCTCAAATGCCCCCTGGGATCTTCCAGTCCCATTGAGATGCCCGCCAGTATGTGTGTGTGTGTGTGTGTGTGTGTGTGTGTATAATATATTTATATATATCATATTTTTATCTGACTTCAGTAGTAATTATGGATTAATGTTGTCTCCCCCTCCAGCGTATGAAACATCTTGAGAGCAGGGTACGTGACTTCTTTTACCTTGTAGATCCTAGAAAGATTTGATCCAGAAACTGACCTATAACTCAGGCATGTGCCCAGTGACCACACACTCGGTGTTGAAACCCTTGAATGGTATGTCCCTCCCCTTAGCAGAGACAAAATAAGAAAGGGTTCTCTCTCCTTTCTCTCTCTCTCGTTTCTGATTACCGTTAAAAATGCTCCTAAATCTCTCAAAACTCTAATCTAGGGCCTTGAATCCTCAGTATTACTCTACATAACAGGAAAATGATCACTAGTTATTCTTCCCAGACCAGAGTCTGAGAAATAATAATAAAGGAATCTCTCTGGAGGTCATATTCTCAGCAGCCACTCCTTCTCTTGCAATGGATCGATTAGCCTCCTTCCAAGGAACATGGCTAAGAATGGGAGTCTGGGAGGACAATCCCAGCTGAGCAGGCTTTGCACTAGACATGGATTTCCCAGTTCCTCCCTATGGGAATTTATAGGGTATTTTTGTGTGTGTGGATTTGCTTGTCTTTAAGAGACCAGAGAGTCAAGTTCTATGGAGAGCTGACACGAGATTCTTAAAAAGACAGTCACACCTGTCATCATCCTGGTCCTTATTTGTAGTCCTAAATTTAAGAGAAGGAGATAGAGAGACACAGACAGACAAACTGACAGACAAAGAAAGGCAGACAGACAGAGAGGTTGACACTCATTAGTAAGGTGATATTATTGTCATTTCCTGAATGACAAATCTAATCGTGAAAACGATCCTCTTTTTACAAAAACATCACCTTCCCCTACATCAAAAGTTTCTGCCTCAGGCAGTAGAAATGGATGCAGAGGGGATGCAGGAACTCTAAACACCGCCCTATTACTTCTTCTCAGTCACCGAAATCTCCTCACATCCTCAAATTACGCACATGATTTTGGTTTATAAATCACCATGGTAATAAGCACGACACAAATAACTCATAGAGTTCAATCAGGAAAACACTAATGATGAAAATGAATGATGAAGTAAGGGCTTTGTGCACTAGTTCTAACTACACTGCTCAGAATAAATAAAGCACTTGTGCTTTCTTGAATCTGTGGGTGCTTGCCCTTTTCGCCTAGAGAGAATAAGGACAGAAGAAGTAATAGAGAGAAAAATGGATTTACGGAGTCAAACATAGTTTAAAAATAAGAAAGGTAGCCCGAAGAGTTAACAGGGGAAACAAGGGCAGCTTCAATAAAAATAAGCTAAAGAAAAACAAACAAAGAAAATTTTCATTTTTAAAAGAAAAACATCTCCCAACAGGTTAGAGTTAAATATAAAATTGGTGACTAAAGTAGAGCCAAACAAGCCTAAGAAATGGTTAATAATGTTTTGTAAGTTCAGTCATGATAGCATGAACTAGGAAAAGTCTGTCTGTCAATATTTTGGCAAAAGCCTGAGAAAGAACCAACAGGGGTTTTCACTCAGCACCTTAAAAGCCTGTCTTATCCTTGGGGTTTCTGCAGCCAATGAAAGTTTGTCATGATGATGTAATGCTCCTGAGTTGTGTTTCACCACCGACTGTGTGGTCACCGGATACCATGCCTGAGATATAGGTAAGTTTCTGGATCAAATCTTTCTTTCCAGCCTGTACCCCTGCTTAAACTAATTTCAGCAGAGATCATTTGTTTCTCTTCTATTTTGCTATCTCTGAACAATTTTTTTAATGTGGGCTAGGGTGATTATAGGATTGTAAAGACAGCTGGTAAACAAAATGATGGAATCTTTGAGTCAATTTTCCTCTGTTATTAGTATGAAGGCTTTCACTCCTCATCAATTTATCATCACCTCAGAGGGAAAGAACAGCAAACAGTGTTATGTTTTATTTGTTAAGGGAATCCTAGTCATTTAACAAACATGTTTTACTAGAAAGATGTTTTCAGGGAGATGGAAAAGATTTAAGGATCCAAACTGAATTTGACTTATATTATTAAGTGAGCCCCATAGAACTGTAAGCAAAGAATAAACTTTCAATGTTTATTCTAAGTAGAAAATATATAGGTTCTGCTCTCACAAAGTTTAAACCCTAGAGAGAGAGAGAGAGAGAGAGAGTGAGAGAGAGAGAGAGAGAGGCAGCACACTATTTTTTCTCAATTTTTAATTAAGTTAAAACAATTTAAAAAGAAAAAAAAGCTGAAGATTAGTGACCTGTAATAGCCTAATAGTTATATGAAGTTAAATGGAGAAAAGTTAACTCTAAATAAATAAGTCAATTCCAATACCTGACTGTGCAGATACTTTTATATGTAAGTACCATTTTAAAATTTGGAATATTTCAAAAATTTGAACTGGGTAACCAGCACAACCAATGAAAATGTAGTTCTTTATTTTCTTTCCATGATACCCTCTGCAAATGTGGAGCTTTTAAAAGAACTCTTACTGATACCAGTCTAGCTACGTATGTTCAAGTAACGTGAATTACAGAAAACAATTATCCAGATAATTCAAGATTTTTTAAAAAAATTCAAGAGTGCTACTGGGGAAAAAGAGAATGAGTCTGCGGAGAAAGCCCCGGGGAGGGTAGGAGTTTAACAGTGTGTTACGAGAGACACTGATTGAATTATCCAGATAATTAGTCATCTTTCACCTTAACTCTGATCATAGAGACACAGACTCTGAGAAGAGCCTCTAAAATAAAAGTGTGGAAAAGAATTATCCTCAGCCATGAAGAATGGCAGAAAATGTTAAGTGTTGTAGAATTTCTAACAGGAAAAATATTTTTTCTTGTTTTGTAGAAACTGATGTCTGATGGGTACTGTTGCATGTTTTCTTTTATTAAAAACTTCTCAACTTTCTCGTCTGAAAGCTACTCTACTTTCAGCTGAGTTTATCAATTACACATCACTTTCCACTGAATTTTCATTCACTTTTCTTCTAAAGAACTTGTCATCTCTCTACCATACTTCCTAAATTGTTAAGAGATACTCATCCCTTACATTAAATTATCCTCTTCTCTTTTGTTCCATGGTTAACTCATTTTTCTCTCAACTTAATAACTGAAATCCCAAATATTTGTTATTATAAAGTAAAACTTATATAAATTTTAAAATGTATTAATCAGCATAATGTTAAATGACTCATTTTCCTTTTTTAACCGTAATTTTCCATATTATTGCTCTGGTACAGTACTTGGTACTGACACGTGGGACTTAATAGATGAAATTCCGTACATCAGTAGCATCTTATGCTTTGTTTTCTGCACCATCCGTTCTGAACAGGGAGCCAATATGGCAACAAGAAGGGGTACAGAGTCCTGCTCCAGAATTGAGAGAATGAGAGGTGCTTTAGAAGGACTGATAGAAGGAGAAAACCTTTCCAAGAAAGAGAAACAGAATGGATAAGGTGGAGAATAATGAGAACAACAGGAGATGACCTGGCTTCTGATACAGAATTTATTTGGTTTGGGGGCCTTGGTCTATGCTGGAATCCCAGGCCTTTATCACAGAGCTTTGGTGTGGCAGGCTTAGCTCATCTGACTTGGGCTCCCAAGTCTCCCAGCACCCATCTGGAAGCAGAAAGGGCATCCATGTGGAGTAAAGCAGGCTCATTAGTTGTCAAGTGGGCCTTCGGAGAGGCCCAGAAGGAATCTGCCTGGGGTTCTGCTTGATCTAGGGAAACTCTTTGATCCTCACTCTGAGATGTAACCATGCAGAAAAAATCAAGAATTTTAAAACTCTGTCTCATAAGGAAGATATTGCTTCAGGGAAGACTTTAGGATGTGATCTGAGCACAGACAGGGACCAAGAACGTGCCCTTGTGATTCATTTTGAGGACAGAGTGGACCTTGGAAAAGACTATCCAGGGTAGATCTCTTTGTGCTCAAAAGATCAGAAGGTTTCAGTCCAATTCCAGCGTTCCTGGAATCAGAAGGTTTTATCTATTTGAAAGACAGCCTAGAGGATTTGTAAGTTCCCAAAGTCCGGTAACTCAGAAAGGAAGTTTTGTTGGGAAAAACCACTAAAACTACCATAGTACTCCACCATATATAATAAAGTAGGTGCCATTTGATTTTAAGAACTATCTTTTAAAATATCTTACTTTCCATTTCACCCTAAAAGCATTATTTCATTAAGTGATAGCATCTTCCATAAATAGAAATGGTCTAGGCTTATTTAGTTTTTTACCTTACCCATCTGTACAATGGAGAGGGAGGCACATTGGTGCCACTGTCAGAAGAAAAGAATGATGATAAGCAAGGAGAAAAGGAGTTAGCTATACCTTCCCCGTATGAATATTGAGAGCTAGAGCACTTCCTAAATACATGGAAAATTTAAATGTGGGAGCGTATGTGAGGAGGAAGGATAGAGAATTTAATAGTCATGCTCAATCACAATTACACAGTGAAGGTCCACGGAGCACCTACCATGTGCCAAGCATGAAATTAGATGCTGAGTACACAAAGGAGAAGACACCTTTTCTATACTCCAAGAGCTTTCCGTTTTCCTTGAATTGTTAAGTGTTAAAGAATAAAATGGTTTTTCATCAAGCACAGAAAAGTAGGAGTGTGTGGTAACATGAAGATGGCCATACATCCCAGTTTGCCAAAGATGGTCCCAGTGTATGCCTCTTGTCCTGGCATAATTATCAACCGCACTTCTGTGCATTTTCAAACGTTCCCTGACTTGTCACTAACAGATGAGGAACCATTAAGAGATTTTAAATATGAGTTAAAGGACCATTAACCCAGGTGAGATATTCAGAGGCCCTGACCCAGGGCAGTGGTCATGGTGATGGAGGGGAGCAGACAGCATCCATTTCTCCTTCTTTTAGAAGCAGCATCCCCACCTCCTTTGGGAGACTGTCTCCTGTCCCTTTATGTAAATTAAGGGCACTCTGCTTTCTCCAAGCCAAGGTGTGGCATGAGACCAGCGAGCCAATGGGACACTCTCTCCTGGAACCCTGCCCCTTGAGCAGAACGTGGAGATGAGAGAAGACCAGTGGTGAGGCGGAGCTTGGAGAGCGCGCAATCTCGCAGCAATGCACCGACTCCGTCTCCCCAAGTGGCTCCTGCTGCAGTGACCCCCAGAACGGCATGGGCCCTGTGGTCTGGGAGTCAGTTTCTTCAGCCTTCCTTTCATTCTGTGAGTTTCCTCATAGCCTTCCAATCAATATCTTTTTGGTTTAAAGTAGCCAGAGTTCGGTCTCTGCTACTCACAACCAATGAATCCACACCCATCCCGGTGTTGTCAAGAGGCCGTACCTACAGTTGGAGGGGAAGAGAGGGAAGGAAAAGTGATATACACTCACTAGCCAACACTTTTCTTTTTCACTCTGTCTCTTAACCATTATGTTTGTAAGTGAATGCCATACCGTAATCGCCCTCTCTCACTGTATCACTGTAAAATGCTCTATCTACTTCATTGCTTATTTTCTATTATCTACGTATCTATACACAAATGGGGTGTGCTTCGTAAAAAGATAATCGTTAGTATTGAATCTGAAAATCTTGCCTCTGCCACTGAGGGTCCACTAGCCCGGGATTTGTTTCCTTACCTCCTGTGATGGTTCCAGTACTTCCGCAGGGGCTGCAAAAACAAACCGCTAGGATTTCACTTAAAACAAACAAAACATACTTCCCAAACAGACCTCTTCCTGGAGGTTATTTGTCAATGAAACGAATGCGCGTGGGTGACCTGAAGGAAATTTTTATTTTGGCACTGTTCTCCTTTAAACCATTCGAGGCACGGAGTGTTGCCTCTGCATTCTAACGTGGCTGGAGGGTGCTGAGCCGTGATCTAACACGGGCAGCACACACTTGCTTCAGGTAGGGGAACAAATGAAAATTGGGGAGGGCAAGCCTACACACTGCGATTGGTTGGATTTTGATGCAGCAAACACTCTAACGTCCTGAAATATGGGATGCAGGATGTCTCCACAGAGGCACTGTGCTACAGTTCTTGAAAGGCAAGAACAAATTTAAACTGGGTTTTGTGAAAACAAATGACATCATTTCTGCATACTCTGAAACGCTGCAGCCCCAATGGAACATTTTCTCATTTTCCCCTTTGCTCTGTACGTGTCTGACTGCAGGGCTTCAGGTTTTGATGCTGCACGTTTCACTGGCTAAATCTTGCAAGGAATAACCTTTCATCACTTGCCTCTAAAAATAATCAAATCCAAGAAGAAAATATAGAGGCATCTAAAAGTTCATTTAAACTCACATTTAATCTCCATGCACTGTTATCTGGAGACATGATAGCACATGGGAAGAATTCTAGGGATTTGAAGGAAACAATAACAAAGTGCTGTTTGGGGGACAGTCATCATGGAAATTATGGCACCGATTTATTTTGGATGGCCTTCATCGTACAGTGTGTGGTGTGGGTGACTTGGGGGAGCAGGAGTTCCATGTAGGGATTATTCTGAGTTTGCACTGTTAGCTGCAAAAGCAATCAGGGGTCTGTTACAGTTACGGTAGTCAGTTAAGAGCTGTACTGCAATACTGTTCCTCGTTGCAGAATTCTGCAACTGTTAGCTGCAAAAGCAATCAGGGATCTGTTATAGTTACGGCAGTCAGTTAAGAGCTGTACTGAAATACTGTTCCTCGTTGCAGAATTCTGCAACTGTTAGCTGCAAAAGCAATCAGGGATCTGTTATAGTTACGGTAGTCAGTTAAGAGCTATACTGAAATACTGTTCCTCGTTGCAGGATTCTACAAAAAAATAAAAGACATGCAAGTTCAAAAGTTTTTTAAAACACAGCAGAGTTAGCTGACTTTCAGAGCATGGCTGTTTCATCTTCAGAAGCTAGACACCTAGAAATGTAATAGTGAATCATCAACATATCAAAATGCGATGGAAATTTTCTCACCAAGAAAACGTTTGTTTAATCACTGTCTTTAGCCAAAGGAGGTCCCAGGAAGCTCCCTATTGGTCAATGTCAGTCCTGAAGGAGCAAGTGAATGGGCAAGAACAGTGAGAGCCCGCCAAGGCTTGAAGCCTACCTGGTTTTCTCAATTCCATCTCAAAACCCTACTGTTCACCTTCCTAAAACCAGTTCCCGCACCTAATTCTGGAAACTGCTTTTCTTTGTTGAGCAGACTATTAAAATCTTTCTAGTTCCATTTTCTTCAATATTATGATGAAATGGCAAACAAGAAATGAATCTCAAACTACAAAGATTAATTTTATGTTAAAAATTACATTTAGTGACTTCCGAACTGAGGTTTGACACCATACACCCTCAGACTTAACGGTGATTCTTTTAGGAAGCAGGGGCAATATGATGGTTGCCTTTCTCTCAGAAATGAAACCAGCCTAGGGAGAATCTTAAGGAGAAATGGAGAGACAAGTCCATACATACACCCCTGTCCTCCCCCTTGAATATTAATTTTAATCTCTGTTCTCAGTTCTGCATATACTCCCTTTGACCTTCAAAGCCTAGAGGCCATCTCTGAGAACCCCACTCTTATTTATGCCATTATGAATCAAATGATGGCTACTGTGTAGACCCAAATAAAGTCGTATACCAGCGATCAGAAACAATCTCTAACTAGAGTTACATTTATTAGTCAGGAAATGCAATAGACTATCTGATTAAATAAACATTTCTTTATTATTAAGGATGATACCATTTATTTATTTCCATTGCCCTCCTCTTCAAAATTTCCCTCTCATTCTGAAAGAAATTTTTAAAAATATTTTTCTGCATCATTTTCTCCATTCAACTGAATTTGTTTCCACTTTGTTTTTGTGGTGCCCGGGCCTCTCACTGTTGTGGCCTCTCCCGTTGCGGGAGCACAGGCTCCGGACGCGCAGGCTCAGCGGCCATGGCTCATGGGCCCAGCCGCTCAGCGGCATGTGGTATGTTGCCGGACCGGGGCACGAACCCGTGTCCCCCGCATCGGCAGGCGGACTCTCAACCACTGCGCCACCAGGGAAGCCCTGTTTCCACTTTAAAAAGAAACCCAACTAGGTCTTCTTATGGAACTAAACGTGACTTCCTCTTGCTGTAATCATTTTTCCTACTAGAGATACTTTGTACATATAGGAATTCTGCTTTATTCTTCCCAGGCAGGGAAAAGGAGAAGAAAGAACTTTCTAGCATTTCTCTATCTCTTTCTGACCTTCTAGTACCTCTCTTCCTCTTTCTTATTTTGTCTTTCTTTCATCTCCCCTGAACTGCTGGAGCTGAAAACGCAGAGCTAGAAACTTAGAGCCATAGTGGCTGCTCTTGCTCTCCTTTGGCCTAAAGTCACCTGAGCCTTAAAATTAAAGAAAAAATAAATTTTTTTTTAAAGAAGTAGAGGGCTTCCCTGGTGGCGCAGTGGTTGCGAGTCCGCCTGCCGATGCAGGGGACACAGGTTCGTGCCCCGGTCCGGGAAGATCCCACGTGCCGCGGAGCGGCTGGGCCCGTGAGCCACGGCCGCTGAGCCTGCGCGTCCGGAGCCTGTGCTCCGCAACGGGAGAGGCCACAAGAGTGAGAGGCCCGCGTACCGCAAAAAAAAAAAAAAAAAAAAAAAAAAAGAAGTTGAAAATAGGAAGGACACTTGACAGTTTCTAAGTTCTACTCTCTCTGCTTTGAAGTCCCTCCCTGGCATGCACATGCTATTGGAACTTCCTTTCAAAATATATCTTACTAGCACTTACAACTGAGAGTTTATAAAAAGGGAGGAAGTATTAGGAGATGTGAAGAAACTTAAATTTAATTTGCTTTTGCGGATAATTTTTGTGTAACCAAAGACAAGTTGATGGTATTTAGAATACAATGGAAATTCTACCACTAATTAATTTACCCAAATGTTTATAGAAAAGAACCCCATGATGCTGACATCATCGTGTATATGTTCTACTCCAGTGTATAAGGCAAGTGAATAAAAAGGTATTGTGAGAGGCATATATGGGGTGCAAGGACAGAAAATCACCAGAGAAGCACCAGTCGGATGTTATGGCTCTTCTGTTCAGAACTTTCCACGGCTTCCCAGCTCTTTCTGAAAAAGCCCAGTGCCTTTGCAAAGGCCTTGATTTCCTTCTGCACTCTGCCCCTCCTTCCTGTCTGACCTCAACTTCTCCCCTCTCCTTCTCATTCCTCAATTCCAGCTACACTAAACTTCTTGTTGTTTATTGGACAGTCCCAACATATGTCAGCTTCAGGACCTTTGTATAAACTAATTCCTGTGCCTGGAGCAATGTTCGTCCAGACGGCCACGCGCTAGTTCCTGCGTTTCCTTCAGATCTCTGCTCCAATGCCATCTTTTCCATTAGACTTTCCCCGACCACATTATCCGTCAACGGTACTTGCTACTTCCAGTGGCTTGATCCCCTGTAGCCTTCTTTGTTTTTTCCAGAGCACATATAAACATCTGACATTCTGTGTATTTGTTGATTTGTTTATGATCTACCCTACCCCTTGGGAAGGCAAGCTCCGTTAGAGGACTTGGCTTTGCTGCCTGGTTTTGACAACAATGCCCAGCACAGAGAAGGGACTTAGCAAATATTTGTTGAATAAATGAATGAAGAATGAATGAACTTCCAACTTTGAAATACTGAGATAATATCATATTTCTAAGACCTCTTTATTTTTGTGTCTTTGCAGCAAAATCATACTTATCCTTGTTGCTAAAGCTTAAATCAGTGACGTTGGAATTAGACACGTTTAACATTAAAATATAAACTCAGGTTTTTTTCATATTGAAAATTATACATTGCAGTTAGTGACATTTCTTTCTAATATAATCCTCTCTTGTTCCTTCACTGTTATACATATTGCCTTTTCTCTTCTTTTCTTGCTTAAAAACTAAAACAGTAGTGCTCGCTGGTCTTTCCAGTAAATTCTCACACAATAATTTCCTTGATTATGTGTTTCATTTGGCTCCAGCTCAGAAAGCTCTCCTCCACCTTCTTTTCATTCCTAACGTTCCCTCCGTTCCTGTCCATGTCTCTGAAGCCCTCGAAACTGTGAACTATGGAACTATTCTCTCTCAATTAATTTTAAAAATTTCCTTCTACCGTGGGCCTCGCCTTACCCACTACATTGCCTTGTCTTTCCCTGCTGGGAACTCTGCTCTTTGGGGTTCCTCTGACTATAATCTCTGGGCAAATACAGTGGACTGAGAGCTCTCATGGAATTGAATTCTCATGAAGCTTTTGAGGAAAGTAATCCCTGATTTCAATGAGTCATGTAAAAGATGGGCTTCAAAACAAGCTGGCTTGTTCCTTTCCTTCATAGTAATAAGTTGAGAAGGAGAAATATGTTAAATAAACAGCTAAAAGTTAATGTAATTTTTATCCTGTGTTTCTGCATTTCTGTTTTTGCTTTTTTAAACTCATCAGCATAAAAAATTTCTTTTTCTATTTACTTTCCTCTGACTATTTTAATTTTTTGTTTTTTAAATTTTTTAAATTGACGTATAGCTGACATACAAAATTGTATTAGTTTCATGTGTACCCCATAATGATTTCATACTTGTGTAGATTGTGCAACGATCACCATAATAGCTTAGGTAGGGCTTCCCTGGTGGCGCAGTGGTTGCGCGTCCGCCTGCCGATGCGGG